>NW_025053560.1:0-9150 GCF_019279795.1 Protopterus annectens | reverse complement strand
TCCCAAATAAAAAAATTTTTGTATACCCCTTAGTGAAATTCCTAAAACATAAACAAATGAACCTGCCAAAATCAGAATTTACCATAACAATGACATGAAAACCTTTAATAACATTGAAGAAGCTACTTCCTTCATTAAAATAACAATATAACCTCGCTACCAGAATAAATGGATTGGTCAAATTCTACTTCCTTAAAGAGAACCTCGGGAAAGAATACTTGGGCTGATGTGAGAAAGAAAAAACAAAAGAGTGATATTAAGAACATTGATACTACAAATTCTCTCAAAGCATCAACTAAGGTATGACTCTCATAGATAGCTTTTATTTCATGAATTCCTTATTCTATCACTTTAGACATATAAATAGTTTTTAAAAGTGTCATCATTTATATGTTAATGTAATAACATAGCTGGGGAATTGATGGAGTTATGGTGTCTGAGTTATACACTTCTATTTGCTTGGATAGTTTATTCGGAGGTTTTCTCCAGTTAAACTCTCATTCACCCAGAAACATTAGTATCTTAAAAATGTAAATGTTATCTCAAACTTACTAGCATGACCTGACCTATTCACTGTGTAAGTTTCTAATAGTTTAAATTAAACTTTTTTATAATGTGTCTTAAAATAAACACTTCTTGAATACACCATTTTACATAGTATGAGAGAAAACGTTAATTCCTGCAGTTTCAAATTCTAAAAGGCAGGTGTGGCTGTGCTAAAATGTAATCTCGAGCTCTCTAGTCGTATTATTGCTTCTTTACATAACTTCACTAAAATGGTCTGGCATTTTGTTTATTATATCTGAAACATGTTGCAGGTTGAATTCATAGGGGCACATGCAATCTGTGAATTGGTGCTTCACACACTCCACAGTGGTTATCTTGACAGCCAAAATGAAAAAAGCAGCGAACTGTGATCCGAACTGCAGTCTTTTTGTAGATTAATTCTGCTGCGGCAACGAGCAGATCATAGACTGGATGATGGTTAAAGGCGGGAAGGAAAATGTATTATAGTGCAGAAAGCATATTACAGCTGTTCCTTTTCTTCAAAGTGTTATTCAATGCTTTGTCTTCTTTTCAGCGAAAGCGTGTTGTATCTGACAGCTGATTTTACACGAGGGCAGTTGGTATTATCTTTCATGGTATTGTGTTTTTTAGTGTAAAGTTATCTTGTGGGAGCTACTTTGTAAGGATTGGCTGTAATATTGTCCCGGGCCATTTACTTATGCGGATCGTTCTACATATATTTTGTTAAACTCCCTCCCTCACTGCAAATAGCTCCATGGTAGAGGTTAACGTCATGTGTGTTTATCGATAACTGCTGTTTTGCTTTGAGTGGTAAAGATTTAAAGATACTCTGTCAGAAAATTTATATGAATTCTAGGGAAATGACAGCTGAACACATGAGCAAATGCATTAATAAAGGGCTATTACACTGCTGTCTTAATTGAGGAGGCACTGTTCTAATCTAGTCTATGACACGTGAACTGCTCTCCTAATGAGGCATTTGATTAATGCTGTTAGCGATGCATAGAACTGTAATTACACTTCAATTCTGAAGGTAAAAGAATTCCTAGTGCCTAAAAGAAAACAATATTCAACTTCTGGTTATTTCTAATGCTGCAAGGAAGTATGCTCATTCAAAAAGCATTTTATCTTGATTATTTTGAAGCCAAAGCTGAAAGCCTACAGAAATACATCTAATGAAGGCACTTGGTTCCTCTGAAATAATTGCTAGTGTGAGGGTATGTTCACTATACATATTACAGGTGAAAAAGTATATATATATGCATATATATATATGTGTATATATATAATAATATATATATATATATATATATGTGTATATATATATATATATATATATATATATATATATATATATAAAAGGATTTCTCAAGGAAGAATTCCCTTAGCTATGTATACAAAATAAATGTGAAGATAGGTGGCGTCTAATAGACCTTAGTTACTTCTGTTTGTCAGCTGGTGTGTAGTAAATATATCTAGTAACAGGTCTGGGGATGCCCTGTAGCGCAATACGCGGCTCACCTATTAGCAGTCTGTATAGAACTTGTAGTAAAGTGATATGAAATCTCAGTCTGATTCATTATGACGAGCATTTTGTTTAGGCACTGCTTTTCTTATAGTAAGAGTATTTTTGTGGGCATCTCAGTTTCACGTGTCTGGACAGAATTCACATTGAAGGGGCATTATAATCGGTGACTACAAGCTAAATGAATGGCACAGGTAATAGTCAGGTTAACTCTTAGAAATTGTATTGTTAATGTGGCTACTGGGGATACAAACAAGTTTTAAACACACTAAAACTGCGAGGAATGAATTGAATGCGTTGTAGGTACTTTTGCTTTGTTTGGCTCAAAATCACAGATTCAAGATCCAGGAATGATTCACGACCATAAGAGACACAAATGAGTTGCAGCACCATTTAAATAAGACTAGAACATATATAGACAAAACAGAGAAAAGAACTAGGAAATTGGAAAAGGAAATGCCATCTCTTTAAAAATGAGAATACATTGGTACTGTAGTACATATTCCATATGTTTATACGCACTTGGTAAGAACAGAGATACAAAATGTTAATGCGTCAACCAAAAGGAGTTGCCTTTCCGAGAAAAAGGAAACAATATTTACCAACAGGTTAAACTTCTACTGATTGTCCAAATGTTTTGGAAGAAGAGTAAATACTTACTTAAACCAATGAGTTAGAATTAAGTGGAGTATATATCTGGAGATTGGAATGGCCAAGTAATCAATACATGAGGCAAAAGCCAACATACAGTTAGTTTATAGTCAGCCTTGCTTGCTTGGGATAAATGATGAAAAAGGGAAAAAAATGGAAAAAAGAGATAAAATAATATTTCTTTTGGTGAACATTACTTAGACTAATAATGCATATCAGTCCTGAAGAAGCCTTGAGATTTGGCCTTTGAGTCGAACATTACTTAGACTAATAGTAAGCATCGAGTCTGAAAGCCTTGAGGGTGGCTTACTTGTGAATACCTGTTTTATATGCCTTGATTTGCTTTTCTTATGATGGTTCTACAGGACTGTTTCACTGTTTATTCGTTACTTTTCAATTTGGACTGTTCTAGTATGTGCCATTAGGTACTAAGCGTATGTGGGAGGACTGTTTCACTATTTATTGATTACTTTTCGTTTTTGGGACTATTCATTATGTGCCATTAGGTACTAGCGTATGGTATATGCTTCTGAATTATTATTCTCAAGTGAAGGTACAGAAATTTTAATGCTATTGAAAAATGAGCAAACTGAAAAATAAAAACTGTGCATATAAGTTAGAGCCACTGTCAGAGAATCAGCAATAGAATGGTACACAGTAATCACATTCTGTTTATGGTGTTCACAGACTCTGTTTTTTCTTTAATTGATTTAGCAATAATTATAAGATACTAACTAAAGATTTAAACATTGTCAAATGTTAAGTGAATTGCAAAAAAAAAAAGAAAAAACACAAGAGGTGAGAGGCTTTACATGATTACTAAAATCCCCCAGCCCATTTTCAAGGAAAGAACTGAGGACACTTTGGGAAGTTAAACTTCCATATGTAGCAAAAGAATGTATAGTGAGGGACCAGTGGCCTGTCCTATGATACATTCTAAATAGACAATGTAATCCATGGTTTGATAGCTGTGGAAGGGAAAGGTGGAAGACCTTAAACTATTTGATGGTCAAGACAGTTATCTCTCCTTCTCAGTCTTCTAGAATAATATTTATGGAGTGCTTTAAATCCGTTTTATCCATTCTGACTTGTATTTCAAGATATAAAAAGATTTTGTTAATCATAAGTAACCACAGAAGCAACTGCTATTGAATATAAGGTATTAGTTAGCCTTTAAGTTGAATGGGTTACATACTTATATATACAATAAACCTGAATATGTTATTTACTAAAGAATAAGTCATGAATTATTTCCAATTGAAAAATGGATATTACTAAAAAAAAAAGAAGACTGTATTGTTATTGCTATCATAAATTTGAGATTATTATTATTTGGACATTTAATTATAACCAGATGATGGAGCCGAAATGTCCACACAAACAGTGAACTAACCTATGTATCCTAAGTGAAATGTTTTGAATTTGAACATATGGATTTATTTATGTATATGAACTTTACAATTATACTAAATGAGTTGTAAATTGGTAATTTAAATGATATAAAGCTATTCATTAACAAGTTAATATTTAAGCTAAAGGTTTATGCTCTGCACTCATATTGTAAGATGTTAATAGAGTAAAGTATGAACAAAACATTAAATCATTACTTTTATTGTTTTTACTATAAGGAATGACACATTCCTATGTGATTGTTAGCATATTTAGCATGACTAAAATCTCTATTGTAAACGAAAATAAGCATAAATGTGTTCAGAATTTTAATTCTAGACGTGATATATTAACTGTATAACTGAATTAGAAGATATAAAGGAATAATACATCAGAAAATTTAAGATGAAACTCACTTTCAATAACAATTAACTAATTTCATTGAACACTCTCTCATCTGTTCAAATAGTAACTTATCTTTCTTTAAACAAATTTATTGTATTATAAATTTTCTAAAAATCTGGCTTATACTGTTTCTTATATTGACAACATATACAAATACTATGATAGATAAAATGTTTTGTTAGTCTAAAGAACATTTGTAATAAAGAAACATACTTAAGTTTGAAGGAAATAAGAACAAATATGATTAAAACTCTAATTTTAACACTTTCTTACTGAGGGAATGTTGATATAGATATTAAAACACTCATTGATTGCTTCATACCTATAAACATAGAATAAGTTACAAATCTTCCCACATGCTTAATACTATGAAATACTCCTATTGTTACCAACTCTTAAATTCATATAAAATATAAATTATTAGAATCTTATATTGACTTTGAATATTTCATCCCCATATTATCATTATTAAAAAAATAATACTAATCCAAATATCACTTTAACTCTAAGTAAAAGATTACTTTGAGCTGATTTTTCAATGAATATAGTTTGTGTTTGAAATGCTCTTTCACTAAATTTAAATATTTTTAGATAGCTTCAGGATTTCAATAAATGGAGCGCAGCCTTGCATATCTTTTTCCATTCTGTTGGCAAACTTGAGGGATAATCTGATTGAACACACTAGTTCACTCAGATTAGGAGTGCTAATCACTCCATGTTTGTGGAATAGTTTAGTAAAATTATTATTTATTCAAATAAAATGTGTTGTTACTTCATTATTCATTCTCTACTTTTTTATGCTTAAATTGAAATATTTGTTAAATTATCAAAGAAAGAAGTTCATTCAATTTGTAATACTCTTTAATAAAAGTATATTTTCACAAATCTTCAACAATGAAAGAACTTTAACAATGTCTCTTTCCAAACTTATAATATAATTATCTATAAAAATGACAGACATAACATTGCTTTCTTCAAATATTAATGGTTTAAATAGTCCAATAAAAAGATCAAATTTACTATGATATCTAAAATTACAAAAAGCACAAGTTATATTCCTACAAGAGTCTCATTTTAAAACTGATGATAATTTTACTTGGATACCTAATAACTACTTAATTCTATCTCATTCTTCATATAAAAAAAAAAGCTAGAGGAGTCTTAATTCTTTGGAGAAAAAGTGTGGCTAATCCTCAGATCATTCACAACTGTGAAGATAAGGAGGGGCTATTATCAATTGTAATAATAAGATTTCAGAATAGAATTTGGACTCTGGTAAACGTATATTGGATTCCTGGAATATGAATATCCACAGTTAAAAAGCAAATAGAACTAATTAATAAAGTAAATAAGGGTATATTAATAAAAGGAGGAGACTTTAACTGCATTCTTGATAACTCAGAGACAACTAATAAAATAAATATTTGTCTCACTTCCACAGGAAAATATCTCAAGAAATGGACAGAAAACTTAAAGTTAATTGATACATTTAATTTTAAAGCATCTAACTCATTAATGTGCTGACATTGTGATTACAGATTCAACACTCAAGAATAGATAAAATATTTATATCTCTGGATTTAAATAGGAAAATAATAACATTTTCTATTATTCCATGTCCTCTCTCCGATCATAACTATCTAATCCTTAAATTTCAAATAGATTTTAAAAGACTAAATTTCACTTCAAGAATATCAGCTTACATTACTCAGAAATTCAATATTTTTAGAAACGAATCGCACTAATGATACAAATAATATAATATTATGGGATACTTTAAAGGCCTTTTTATATGGTAAAATTATATCCTGGTTCAAAAACAAAACAAAAGAATGGGAATCAGAATTGCACAACATTCAAAAACAAATAATAGAAATTAATACAAACATCTCTGATGTAAGAAGTCCTCAGGCAAAAAAAAGAAATTGAGGAATTAAATAAAAAATACAATGAAATCCTAACTCATAAGACAAATTGGGCACTGGAAAAATTAAAATTTAGTTCACACTCAGTATCTTCAAAACAAACTTAGCAATGAGAATAAAAAGGTAAAATATGGAAAATAATATTACAAATATTGTCCATGAAGGTAAAGGTAATAAAAAGTGCCAGATATAACTGATATTTTAGAAGCTTTTAAAGTTCATTATGCTAACCATTATGGAAATTATAAAAATAAATCTAATTTCGTAGGATTAAAAAAAACACTACCGTAATAAATAAAATATCTGAAAAATTAAAAATGCGATGTTGAAAAACAAATCTCTCTCAAAGAAATAAATGAGCAAAATTAGAGAGAGTAAAAATAACAAATCACCAGAAGGAATAGGTAAGGTATAATAATGAAATTATATAAGATATTTCCAAATTCCTTGGCAATTTCTTTTGCTTCATTAGGACTCCTAAACTTGAACTACAAAGTTCAAAACATAATTCCACCATCCTAGGAGGTATTCATTAATTACTCCAATAAAAGAGAACAAAGTTCTTCCCTCTGTAGTTCATATAGACCGATTTCCTTACTCAATAATGATTACAAAATATTTATGACTATATTAGTTAATAGAATTAAAAAATCCTTGACTCAAGTCATAAATGAAGACCAAATAGGTTTTCTTTACGGTAGGCATACTTATGACAATATACAAAGAATTCTAACCATTATTGACATATTGAATAGGGATAATCTAGAAGCTCTCATAATTACATTAGATATAGAAAAAGCCTTTGATTCAGTGAATTGGGATTATTTATTTAAACATTTTGAGTTTCCTTTAAATTTTATTAATTTGATAAAGAATATTTACAAAGATAATTTGGCTTATGTAAAGTTGGGTCAGTTCACATCAGAAGCCTTCAAAATAACTAAGGGTACTAAACAAGGTTGCCCTATATCTCCCATCCTATTTGCCTTATCAATAGAACTAGTTGCAATAACAATACGTAGAGATCCAAAAATTAAGGTATTAAATATTTATAATCAATTTAATTCTAAGATTATATTGTTTGCTGATGATATATTAATCACTTTATCTCCAAACAAAGAATCCATACAGGAGTTAGAAATACAAGCAGAATTTTCTTTTCTTAATTTTGGTCTTTGTTTTAATAAATCCAAATCAAAGCATATCCTACTAAACAGAAAGGGGGACTTTCACTTGAGAGAATGTCATATAATTGGAGAAAGAGTATCTTCTTTAGAATATTTAGGAATTATTATATCTGATAAAATAAATACTACTCTGACTCTAAATTATAATAATAAAATTTTACACTCAAACGAAGCTCAACACGAACACATACAGAAAATTGGAATAAATTAAATTTAAAATTTGATGATAGATTACAGTTAATAAAAAATGAGATTACTTCCAAAAATAAATTATATAGCTCAAGCTATACCCATAATTCCAAATAAAAAATTCTAAAAGAAACACGTAAAATTCTTTTAAATTTTCTATGGTATCCAAAAAAAGAACAGAATTGCTTTTTTTCATCATCTTAGGCCATGGAAATTAGGAGGAATTAACTTACCAGATATAGAGACATACATCAAAGCCTCTTTCTTTAAACTAGTTTTGAATTGGATAAACCCAAACTTCTCTTCTACCTGGAACATTTTGCATATGGTTATTTTCTTAAATGAAAACAAATTAACAAAAAATGTATCATTGAATAATAACAAGAATATATTTTGGCACATATGTGTTAATTTTCAAAATAATACTTCAAAACCTACCAATCTAACATAAATTATAGATATAATTTAAGTATTTAGAACTTTCATAAACTCCAATGTTGACATAAAACTATGGTTTGAATTATTAATTCCATTTAATATCTCAAAAAAAATTATAAATAAAATTCATGATAGCACACTTATTAATTGGGAATCTAAAAACGTTATATGCTGGATCCAATGTATAAACAACCTCAAAGTATTAAGTAGTTATCAAGTCATAAATTAATTTGATATAACAAATGTAGATTGGATAAATCTCCAAAAAATGTACTTTATTCTAAAGATCTATGTATAATTATTAATGATTCACGATTTAAATCTAAACCAAAATTCATAAACGATGTATATGAATCGATCTATAACAATTATAACTGGTCATATTCAATTTCTAAATTATATAAAATTCTAATAGTCTATAAGATTAAAACTGATCAAAATATTTGGAATTTTATAACTAAAGGTTTATCAACAAATCTTTCAAATGATTGTAAAAATAACTTATTATATTCCATCAAACTAACTTCTAATGTTCAAACTTGGAGAATTTTTACTTGCGAATTTTTGCATAGAAGGCCTTTACACTCCCTAGCAAAATAGCTAAATTCAATTCTACACAAAATGTTATTTGTTGAGATGTTCTTTAAGATGTGAAGCAAGATTGGTTTACATATTTTTTAGACTGCATTAAAAATATTGGGATGAAAGTTGGTAGAGATTTCTCAAGCCATTTTACTGATTCATTTGTCTTGACAAAGATCTCTAATTTTCCTGAATGTTGATGAAACAGTAGTAATGTATTTAAGATCAATATCTTTTTATGGACTACTTTGGCTGTAGCTGTGAAAGTGTATCACAAGGAAATGGAAATCCACTACCTTTCCATGCTTTGAAGACTTTTTTTGTTCTTACT
>NW_025053559.1:0-8967 GCF_019279795.1 Protopterus annectens | reverse complement strand
TCCCTTCCTTTTTTTTGGTTTTTTTGGTTAAAAGGTTTTTTTTCCCCCCAAAGGATAGTCCTCAGGCGGAGAGGCTGATGGAATTGATTCCTCAGCATCAGAATCCTCAAAGGGGTAAGGAATCCTAGGTCTGGGGAAAGAATCTGAAGAATGGACACCTGGTCGGAAGTTTCTAGTCTGCATCCTGTCGGGCCTTTTATCAGGAGGGGATGGGCCCCCTGATCAGGTGATTAGGTCTTCGCCATTTTGAGCATTTGTTTCTAGGCATGGAAGCCTGTCCGGGAGAATGCTGCATCTGTTTTAAGGGGCAGACTTAGCAGAGGGTTTAAGGGTTTAACTGGTAGGTCTGAAACACCCTCTGAGGCAGTGGATTGCCAGCTATTTCCCTGAAGGGTTATTTTGGCTAAAAACCCCGGGCTGAAGGCCCAGCCATGGGGAGTGAGGCGGTCCGGCGGTCGGGGTGCAGGCCCTCACTGAAAACGGAAAACCCGGGGCGAGGCCGAAGAGGCCTCAGGTCATTTTTGGGCCTGGGCCTGTCCTTTTTTGCAAATCCGTCGGAATTTCCCACGGCAGGGTTTAATTGAATTTTCTGAAAAATTGTCGGGAAAATAAAACAGCCTTTAATAGTGCGCGTTAAACCTAGCAAAACCAAAACCCAACCAGTGACGCCGGGTCTGGGCCTAGGCATGGAATACAATAGAATGGAAACCCTTAGAGGTATTTGCTTCCCAAAGAAATACAGTTATTAACTTTACGACATGGGTCAGGCAAAAAAAAATTTTCCCCAATGGGTACTTAGCTTTGAAAAATTGTTCTGGAGGAATGAAAATTCAGGAGTCGCCGCCCGGGCATTTTAATTGCTTTGCCGGACGCGAAGAAAAAAGAAAAAAATCCCGGCTGCATCTTAAAACCCCCGACTGACCCAAGAGGCCAGCAACCAATGCCGACCAAGACTTTGGAAAAGCCAACTGGGGGAAAGGCCAAGCAGGATAACCCCAAGGGAATGTAGCAGTGTAACACATGAACATCGACACAAAAAAAAAATAACTTTTAAAGGGACAAGCATGCTTTTTTTAAAATGAACAAAAAACCCAAAACCCCAAAGAAATGAAAAACCAAAAAGGGGATAATCCTTCAGCTGGTGGTGTTTTACAGGGGACCATAAATGTAGATTTTAGTGTACATTTACTTATTTTTCCTGCTGGCAGGCTACCCCAGTCGTCAGAATTCCAAATTTGGGCGGGATTTTTCCCTTCCCCGATGTCAGTGCACAGGGGAAAAGATGCAGCCCACGCCATTTTCTTCAGTTTTTCTTGCCCCGATGTCAGGTGCCCCAAAAGGTAAGGAAAATATACCAAAAAATGGGAAAAAATAACTTTTTTATCTACAAGCAAATACACCAAAAAAGGTTTCATAGGAAAAAAAAGTGCAATAAATCCCCGCAAAGAAAGGGGGGGTGGTGGACTGCAACAGTGAATCACAAACTTACATTTTGGTAGGTAACAACTGTACTGTTCATCGTGTTTCACTGTTGCATTTTTTTGGGTAAAATAAAGCTGAGAATGGGTTTTAAATAGGATTGGGAGAGGTTGAGGCCCCAGAAGCATGGCAAGCCTGCTCGGGACAAGTAGAGGGCAAGGGTGCTTTGTAAAGTGTGCACTAAACCCCGTTGCAGCCTCTAAGATTTTTTGGTTTGGGTACTTGGGAAGGCTGCTGAAGTGGCTTGCCTGGTAATGGGGCCAATGCCCTTAGGCACGATTTGCCATGTTGAAAATAGCAAAAGGATGCAATGGCCTATCCATTTAGAAATACTGTTTTGAGATGCCTTTTCCTTTTATCCTGCAGCAAACACAAAAATTGCTCAGTCTTTTTGAAAGCTTTGTTCTGTCCAAGTGGGTTTTAAATGCCTGTGTATGTCCAAAAAGCAGAATTTTCTCACCCTTGTTCTGTGGATTTGGAAAAGGTAGGCAAGTGAATGGTTTGGTGACCAATGGACCCACCTTAGGCATAAATGTAGGGGTTTTTCCTGAGAAACCCTTTTGGATGAAAAAATTTAAAAAGGGTTTCCCCAGCCATGAGTGCTTGTAAAGAACCGCGAGGTTTGCTAGAGCAAACTTTTTGGGAAAAAATTTTAACTTTTAGCTGGAAAAGAAGGAGTTTTTCCAAAAAAAATTTTCCCCGGTTTGCTTTGGAAATTTTTTGGGCCCCCCTGATACGTTTTAAAAGGAAAAGATAGGTGGTTCCATTTTTAAAACGAAGAACTTTTGACCGTTTCCATTTATTTTAAAAACTGAGGTTTTTCGCCCTTTTTCCTGGCCAAAAAGAAATTTTTTTTTTTTTTGGCAGGGGAAAAAAATTTTGGGGGGCTTGGCCAAGGTGGAAAAACTTGAAAAGCCAAAATTGGCCCCTTTTTTTTGTCCCCAAAAAAAGGTTTTTGCCTTTGGGGCTGGGGGGGAGGAAAAAAAAGGGTTTTGGGGTAAAACTTTTTTTTTGGGGAGGAAAAGGGGCGGGGGGGGGCCCGGGAAAAGGAAAAAGGGGCCTTGTTTTTTTCCCCGGGGTTTTTAATAAAGCAATTTGCCCTTTTTTAAAAAACGCACGGGAAAAATTTTTTTTGGGCCAAAATTGGTTTTGGAAAATACCCCAAAAAGGAAAAAAGGGGGGCCAAAATTTTTTTTTTTTTTTGGGGGGGGGGGTAAAATTGGGGAAATTTTTGGACTGTTTTTTGGAAGACGCCTTCCTTTTTCTGCAAAACACATTGGCCCCAAGTCCCTTTAAAGCTTTTGAAAGAAGTTTAAGGGCTTTATGCCTTCCCAGATTTTCCTGGTTCTGTGGGTTTGGGTTTTTTTGGGGTAGCAAGGAAAGTTTGGGAATATCCATGCTACCTGGATTTAGGTTGGGGTCCAGGTCCTCTGGGAAAGAAAAGGTTCGTTGACCTTTAGGAGATTTGGGGAAGGAGAGGCAGGAAAAGCATATACTGTTAGATTTTTCCAGCTGAATGATGGGGCGCCACTTTCCATGCTTGCTTGTGGTAAATCCTTGTGCAAAATCTCTGAAAATGACAGTGTGAGGGAGGCAAATAGATCTATGTCTGGGCATCCCCATTTTTATCCTGAAGACTTGTGGATCCAGTTTCCATTTATGGGGATCCATGAGGTTTCCTTAGTCTTGCCAGAGTATTTTTTTTTTGGCAGGAATTGTGCTTGCAGGTGAACAAAACCCAATGCTGTGTCCCATAAGGTCATTGCTTGTCTGCAGGGGGGTAGGAATTTTCCCCCCTGTTTATGTACCACATGACCGTAGTGTTGTCTGTCTTATCAGTAACTGTCCTGGATGAAGCAGGTCCTTGAAAGCTGTCAGGGCTTTTTGAACAGCTAGCATCTCTTTTGATTGATGTGAAGATGCCTGGTTTGCAGGCCATGCCCCTGAATACATTTTCCTGCCATATGGGCCCCCAGGCATAATCGGGCCCCGTTGTCGGGGGTCTGTCTGGCTGTGGGTAAACTGAATGGCAGACCCTTGTTGTGGTGACAGGCCTTTCCCACCATCAAACTCCTGTTGTAGGCAGGGAATGAGTGCAATTACTGTCTCCAGGCTGTGGCAATGCTGAGTCCAAACACTTTTAGATACCATTTAGTTTCCCTAGGTCTGCATATGGAATTAGTAGAATGCAGGATGCCATGCCCAAACCGCAGGATTTTCCTGCAGCAGATTTTTTTTGGAATTTTTTGGTTTTAACATTTTTGTTTTTTGCAGATAAGCCCTGGGGAGTTGTTTTCTTGCACCCAGGAAAATTAAGGGGGACTATTTTTATTTTTTTTTTTTAATAATTAGTTTTTTACAAACCCAGATGTTTGAAGATTCTTTTTTTCTCTGCTTGTTGGATCCCCAAATAGGGTTTTTTTCTTTTTCTCAAAAAATTATGGTCCAGGCATTTTGAAAGCCCTGGAATAGATAACCAAAGGGATAAGAATTGGTAAGCATTGGCCAGCTTGAACTGGGACTTTGCAAGATTTTCGATTGGGAATGCAGGAGCCCTTTTAGGTAAATTCGAGGCCCCCCTTTTACATGGGGAGTATGCTTAGGTCAAATTTGAAGGAATTCCAGAAAAGTATTTAGTATGAAGGTCCAGAATTGGTCTCCAGGTTTTGTTTGTCCTTCTGGGTACTAAGAAAAGTCTGGGGTAAAATCCTTGCCCCCGCTCTTGTTTGGTACTTTGAATGGCCCTCATGTCCATGAGGGCTGAATTTGTTTTGTGCCTCTGCCCATTGATTGTGTGGCAGGTCTGGCATCCTTTGACCTTGGAGTGTGTGAAATGGAACCTGTAGCCTTGGGACACTATGTTCAAGACCCATTTGTTTTTATCAAATTGCAAAAAAGTGTAGTTTTCCCTAAGGGGCTGCAAAGAAACTGTTTGGAACGGGTAGAGGAAAGTCATTGGGACTGTTTCTGTAAGGCTGTGATTTGTCTTCTGCTTTGGAGGTAGGAGCACCCCATTGTTTAGGCCTGTATGAGCCTTGGGGCTGAGATCTGCCTCTGGGACCCTGTATCTGCCTCTTTGTGGTCTGTCTAAACCTGGAAAGGACCAATTTTAGAAGGCCAGTTCCTGCTAAACCTGGGTGGCTGACCTGTAAGAAATCCTTGACTGTCTGCATGGATTTTGCTTTATCCTCCATTTTTTCAACACCTCTTCTGCTTTAGTACCAAACAAAGTATCATGCTGTAATGGTGCATCTAATAATTTTGCTTTAACATGATCAGGCAGATTTTGTTCCTTTAACCAAGCATGCCTTCTAATAACAGAACCTGTAACAGCGGCCCTGCAAGAGGCCTCCAGTGAATCATAACCACATTGCAAAGTATGCTTTCCCACTTGTTCAGTTGCATGCAATAAATCCTGCAATTCCTTGTTCTCTGAACATTCAGTATTTGTCAACATTTTCTGTTTAAGCAGTGACATTAAATATTGCTGATATTTAAGCATATGAAACGGACAACTTAAAGCCCTTACAGCCAAGTTAGCAGAAGTGTAAACTCCCCCCCCCATCTGTCTAGAGCCCTCGAATCCCTATCAGAGGGGACAAGGTTTTTTTGCAGTGGAAGCTTTAACCCCCCCTTGGGACCCTGAGATATAGTTTCTGGGTCAGCAGTGGGGTTTTTATATAGGAATTTATGAGAATCCGGGACCCTGTAGTATCTGTCTGGCTTAGCAGATGCAGGGGGTAAAGAGTCAGGGGACAGGCCGGACTCTGAAAATACATCATCTGCAATGTCTAGAACAGGTGGAATAGCAAGGGGTCTATTGCTGAGGAAGCAGGAAGTCCGATTATTTTCTTAGATTCAGAATAATCTTGGCTCTCCCAGTGGAAATGCTCCCTCAATGTATGCAGTGTTTCCCCAAAAGAATAGTCCTCAGGAGGAGAGGCTGAAGGAATGGATTCTTCAGCATCAGAATCCTCATAGGGAAGCTTGGAGTAATCCTGTTCAGAAGAGGAATCAGAGGAAATAGAAGCCTGATCAGAAGAATCATACTCTGTTCTCTTGCCTAGGCCTGTTATCAGGAGGGGGATGGGAGCCCCTGATCAAGGTAATTAGGTCTTCGGCCATTTTGAGCATCTGTTTTTTAGGCATGGAAGTCTGAATAGGAGAATGCTGTACTTGTTTCTTTGTCTTTAGATCTGCTTTAGTCTTTGAAGCTTAAGATGGCTTAACATATAGTTGTGTAGGTCTGAAGACACCCTCAAAAGCAGATGCCTGCTCAAAGGCTCCGGACTCATCTGAGGGATAGATTTCAGAGTGTCCAATACCTTGAGTTTCAGAAGCCCAGTCGGCTCCACGTGAGAATCGGTAGCAGCCTGTGGCTCTGAGGTAGCGGGCGCCAGGGGCTGCAAAAGCGCCTCACTGAGAACCAGCGGCTGGCCTACAAGAGGCTTGCTTGTTTTGGACCTCTGATGCCTATCCTTGTCCTTGCATTTTTTGTAAACTCCGGTTGTCGGCTGTTCCGCCGGCATTATATAATTAAATCTTCGGCCAAAGTAATGAAATGCAAAATCGAACAGATGCTTGATAGTTTTGTGCTAGATTTAACCAACGCACTGACAGCTAGCAACATTGTGATAAGGGCCTACACAAGGAATACAGCAAGAGTGAAAATCCTTATGAGGTATTTGCCTCCCACAAGAAATACAATTGTTAACTTTTTCTGGCATCGGTCAGGAGCAAGAAAAAAAGTTTCCCCAATGGGGTACTTAGCTTTAATGAAGACTTAGGTTCTGAAATTCAGATTTGAAAATCTCAGTAGTCTGCCAACCGGCACTTGCGAACTGCTTTTGCTTCGGGCACCGCGCGGCAAGAAAGACTGAAGAAAATGGCATCGGCAGCATCTTTTATACCCTGGCGCACTGATGTCAGGGAAGAGGCAACAGCAACAGATGCCGGACCTAGACTTTGGAATTCTGGCCGACTGCGGGTAGCCTGCCAGCAGGATAACCCAGAGTAATGACTGCAACAGTGAAACACGATGAACATCAGGCATTCTTTAAACTATGTACAAAACCTCAAAGAAACACCAGCACTGCATAGACTTAATAGCAAATGACAGTACATACTCAGACCCAGAAGCATTACATACAGTATAGTCTCACAGATGAGTACTAGGCTATCTGCTGGTTTATATGACATTTAAGCTAATGACTACCTTTCAATGTGAGAAAAATACTGTACCTTGTGTCTGTGAGATGACTACGTTTACCACTATACCAACCAACACTTCAAAATATTTCTTGAGAGTAGAAGTTGATGGTTAACAGCTGTGGCAGAGGTTATGCTTACCTGACTTTACAGTCAGGTAATTGTGGAAGCATTTAAGGGAGATGGTTCCTTTCTGCTTAAGACGGGGCATGGAAATATGTCTGGCAGAATGCAAATTTAGCAGCAGATAACACATGTTAATTTAGTGGGAGGACACAGCAGGGCGCACGATAGATGCCGGGGCCCAGTGACATGATTTCATCAGACTGGAGGAGAGGAGCTGGAGTGGCCTATGACCATATGGTCATGGGGGGAACCTGCTACAAAGCCAGCACTGTACCAAATTAAGAGTTTGTGCTTACTGTCAGGGATCCTACAGCTCCCAAGAAAGTGCAGAATAGCATGTCCTTCACATTGGTGCTACTGTTTCAAGAGGATAAGTAGGTTCCCAGGGGGGGCTTCCAGGTAGCCTTAACTACTGTCAATTGTTAAATACATCTTGGATAGTAAAATACTAACAGCAAATACAATATTCTATTTAACATTTGTAACTGCAATTTTTTGGGAGAATACTTCTTTGATAACGTTGACACATTCAGGTTAATTAAACATGGGCTTGGCCTGGACGCATCCTCCAAGTTCTTGTTAAAATTACGGTTAATGGGCATATAAAGGACAAAATTTTAAACTCCCCTGTGTTCATCTTCATTCTGATGTGCTGGTGTCCTTGCCTTTTGCTTAACTTTCTCCAGGAACATCACATGCAGCAAGAAGACAAGCATCTATACAAGACAAGCAAAACATTTTTTGTCAGCACGGATGAGGAGTTGAAAGAAATACTTTTTTTCTCATGTGGGTGTCAGGACTGTTGTGTGTATTGCTGTGCTGTCTGTAATAGTGATACCTCTGTTAGGTTGTCTGCATACATTGAATTGTAGCAGGGTAGGTTTTAATTGCTTTCCGGTGTTTGTTGCTTATCACAGGTGATCCTGACAGCAGAAGTGTGGGACTCCTACCAACTGATGTCAGTGAATCAACAGACTCTGATGATGACTATGGGCAAACACAAGCACAGTAGGGGGGGGTGCAGGGATTCAATCTGAGACAGAGGCCGACATTCAGCCATCACCAATAATTCCATCTCACACAGCCAGTAGGCCTTATGCCAACACATTCCGATGAGCCCTCAAATACTGGACAGGTGGAGGGTAACACTCTCAATTAGGCTAATTGGGTTATTGTGGCTTCAGTACCTGTTGGCTATGGCTGTAACCAAAGTGTGGGCAAGATGCCACACAGGAGGGTTGTTAGGGGTGCTCATAAGGGGCTTGCTGCACATCCTCTAGCCAATGCAGGTTTGTCTTCCCATGCCACTCAATGTATGTTTAGGTCCATCATGGAGGCACAGGCGTGTCCCAATAGGTAATCCAAAGAGATGTTTAGGGTTGTAGATGTTACACAGGCTGACATGCGTGACTGCTCCAGCATGTTGCCGATTCTTTGATCAGATGAAAGACGCATTGGAATGGGTGGTGTCTGTGACTCAACACCAGCTGTGAGGGGGGTGGCATCCATGTAGCCATAGGTCAGCAACATCATCTGATGTTAGCTAAAGTGGCCATGCCAGATCACTCACTCAGTGGGTATACTTCCACTGCTCCATTACTGGTTGAGGTGCCCACTCCCAGATGTGGCAGATCATGGGGCCAAGGTCTTGGCCGTCCTCAGAGGAAACATCACCTAGCAGACATCAGTCACATTCAGGTAGCAGTAGTGGATCTGAAGGGGGGCATGGACATGCCAGTGCAACTCCTGGCAGAATAAGGTCTCAGTCAGGAATGATAATGACCTGCCAGCTCTACCATACACAGCTCAAACCTGTCTGACATACCAAGACATAGAGCCATCACACATCTTGGCTGTGTTCATGCATACACTCACACACCAAGTTCAAATGAAAGGCCCATATGCATGCACACCAGTTACAGTGTTCATCCGTGAGGCATCAAGCTCATTCTGTCACACTAGTCATGTTACTTTACCATATGTCTGCAATTCTATCAGTAGGTTGCAAACAGCGTGCTATTTTTCCATATTTAATTGAGGACACAGGGTTGCTTTTCTAGGAAATTTTACCTTCTACCATTTTCCCCAATGTTAAAAAAGATATGGTCCTCACTGCACTCTCCAGAGTTAAAACACTAACAAGCATATGCCGAG
>NW_025053558.1:0-8701 GCF_019279795.1 Protopterus annectens | reverse complement strand
TTTTTTAGCAGCTTTGAAGCTTCGGCTGCAATTTCCCTTTGACTGGGTGGTGGGTCCGGGATTTTTGGACGGTGGGGTGAGTGGGGAAGGGAATGGTGTAACCCCCGGGCAATAACCCAAGCACCCATCTGTCCTGAGTAATGACTCCCAGGCTTTTAGGTGCTTGGCAAATGGACCCGACTGGCTCGAGCAGCACAGCCGGGCAATCCCTCAGGGTGGGAGGCTGAAGAGCCACAAAGGACTCCCCAGTGTTGCCTCTGCCGCCTCTGGGATGGCGTCTCCCAAAAAAATTTTCCCCGCCCTCTGCCTCTGGAAGGGAATCTTCCTGCTGTTGAGGAAAAACTTCGGGATTTGGAACCACATTTTCCCCTCCTTTTAGCCTTGGATAAGGCCGAAAGGGAGTGGAATAACGCACCAGATAAATTTTTTCCTCTTGCTCACAGCGGTAAGAGTGTCTTTACCTTGGGTCCAAACAAAGAGGACCCATCAAAGGAAGGGGGGGAAACTTGAAGGCCTCCCAAATGACAGGGCCAGGCTTGTCCCCCGGAGCCACCCTGTCCCTGCCGCCCCCCCTTCGCGATATGAAATGAGCCTCAGGGCCCGAAAGAAATCGAGGTAAGGATAGCCAACTGAGAGCTAACCGATTTAGCTGCTCAGGTAGGTTACCTGAGGGGGATCTGAGAGCTCCTTGACCAGATCCCTCTGTAGTCTGGTAAATGTGCCAAATTTCAGGGACCTTAGAGTAAAGGCCCTGAAGTCAGGGTGCCCCGCATCGTCCATGCTCCTAGACTCCTTATTAGGAGGATGGACGGAGGGAAGCCTCTGCCACGTCCTGCTGTGTAGCAGATGCCACCACCATGGCATCTACAGCCACCCCAAAGAACTCCTTCTCGGGGGGGCAGACAAAAATTTGTTAGGGCGAAAGGCACTGGTTCCACAGTATCTGGATGTTCCCCCCACAAACCAAATCCAGGAGCTCGCGGGCGGAGACACCCAGGAGGCGGAGGGCTGAGCCCCAAAGGCCTTGAAAAGCACTGACTCATCAGCGGGGGGGTTTAAATCCAGCCCCCGTTTAAGGATCTCTAGAATGTCTGCAAATGAGACATCATCCGAGGACACTTTGGGGACCCCTCCGCATCATCAAGATCAGTGCCCCATGTAAGAGACTGGGGAGTCCACGTGCTTCCTCTTGCACGATCTCTTCCTTGGGGCTCCCCCAAGACAACTCGAAGAACCCTCAGGAGGAGGGGGAACCCCCCGGGGGAACCTCAGGCCCCCGGGGTCCGCCCTAGAGACAGGGAACTGCCAAAGACCCAGTCTCCATGCCCAGGGAAGGTGCCGGGGTAGAGATGGCCCAAAAAGACTTGGCCAAGGCACTCCTCATAGCTCTGAAAGCCGGACCCCAGAATCCTGGGAGTGTCCGTCCCCGAGCCATGATAGCAGACGGAAGTCCCGAGGGGACCGAGAGGGGGGCTGGGAAACCCACAGCATTGGTCCCCAAAACCCCCCCGGTCCAGAAGAATCCGGTAAACTAAACCCGGCCGGGTTGGTAAGGGGCGAGCCGATAGATCTACTGGCTCCATCCCCCTGCTCCACGGAGCCGGTCGGAGGAGGAATGGCAATGGGCTAGGGCCCAAAACCTTTGGGGCGGAGCAAACAAATTTTTGAAAGACTGGGGACTGGAACAGTCTTTGGAGCACCCTGTCTATGTCCGAATCTACATCCTTGATGACCTGGAAGAGACCAACAGGTCCGGGGTCTCCAACGGCTCCAAGGGACTAGGGACCCCGGCCAAAAACTATCGGGCCGGGGGGCCAATTTTATCGGTGCAAGAGGACTTGGGGCCCAAGGGGGGAAGTGTCTGAGGAACCTTCATCGGGCCCGAATGGAGCCGGAAGGTGACCCCTCGATGCCCCAGCCGCCGGCTCGAAGAGGAGTCGAGACTGGAGGCATCGAGGCAGATTTTCCCCCTCGCCCAAGTCCGTGGACCCAAGGAGAACCCTGCCTATGTCTTTGGGGGGTCCACGGACTGGTGGAGCCCCCCTTTCTTTATAGCAGGAGAAGGAGAGGATGCTAAAGCTTCTTAAAAAGAGGGTTTGATAAGGCCTTTAAAAATAAGTTTATTTTTCCTCTTTGGAGGACCCTCGAGGAAAACGCGGACACCCCTGCAGGATCCTGCAAAGAAACAATATACACAGAGAGAGTGGTCTTGATCGACATTTTAAAAACTGCACTTAGTGCACTTTTAAATCCTGAAGGCCTAGGAGCCTGTGACATTATGGCAATCCAAACACAGAAAACACCCAAGAAGAAAAGGGAAACCCCTGACTAACACTATAAAAATTTTCCCTTTTTCTTCTTCTTTTTTTCTGCCCTTTTAATAAGGACTAACACAACACCAAAGGAAGTAGATCCAATAACCTTAAAAAAAAGGGAATTAGCCAAAAACCCTGAAGGAAGGCCCTTCAAATGGGACCTCTAGTCTGTAAACACTTTACACAATATTTTACCAAGGAAAATACTCATTCAAGCACAAAAGTACAGTTTTGTACCTACCATAAATGTAGATGTTCGAGGATCCACATTGCTGCAGTCCTAACTATTGGGTAGTCCGCTGTCCAGTCGGCCCAAAAAGAGTATTGCGGGGGCAGGCGCATTAGACTGACGCCAGTAAGGGTACTAGCGCATGACCGACGCCCTATCCTCAGCCTTTTCTTGCCCCAGATGTCAGAAGACCCTAAAAAGACAAGGCCCAATATACCTGCACCAAAAATATGTACAATATATACAAAATATATACAAAAAAATCCCTATAACCTCACCTAAAAACCACCCCTAAACACAGAGGGGGAAAGGGGGGAGGGGACTGCAGCAATGGGGAGCTTCGAAAATCTACATTTATGGTAGGTACAAAAATGTACTATGTTCTACATCCCACATTGCTGCAGTCCTAACTATTGGGTAGAATCCCAAAGCAGAGGTAAGAGGCTGGCAAATCATAAAGAAGCAGGAGCTGACAACATGCCTTGCAAAATAGCTGTGGCAAAACCAGCCCTAGACTTAGAGTAGAGAGGAAGGTGATAATGCTTAGAGAAAGTATGCACTGAACTCCAAGTAGCTGCCTCCAAAATATCCTTAGTTGCCACCCCTTAGAAATGCGGGAAGTGGCAGTAGCCCTAGTGGAATGAGGCCTAATGCCAGCTGGAATCTCCTTGCCATGATGGGAATAAAAAAATGCAATGCAAAACCCAATCCACCTAGAAATAGTTTGTTTTGACACAGGCTTGCCCTAAACCCAAAGCAAAAGAAACAAACAACTGCTGAGACTGCCTAAAATCCTTAGTCCTGCAAATAATGCCCTGTGTACATCTAAAGTGTGCAAAATTTTTTCCCCTTTTTTTTTGGGGGGTCTGCATAAAAAGTAGGCAAATGAATAGTTTGGTTTAAAGCCACACTAGAAACCACCTTAGGCATAAAGGAAGGATTAGAATGAATATCCTTATGGAAAATCAAAAGGGTTTTGCCATCCTAAAAGACCCCCTTCTTGCAGAAGTAATAGCCAACGGGCAGTCTTCCATGACAAGTATTTAAATTTCAGCGGGCCCCTCAAAAGGTTGTAGAGTAAGTTTTTCCAACACAAAATTGAGATCCCAAGCAGGAGTAGGAGCTCTGGGGGTCTTATATTCTTTCCCCTTAAGCTGCTTGAACAAAGGATGAAAACAATGGTGGGTCACAATCATAGTGAGCTGAAATTGCTGCAGCATGAATCTTAATGGAAGAGAAGGACAAACCTTTGTCCAATAACTCAGTAAGATATTGAAGAGCCACACTCAAATTAGGCTCAGAAATCCCAAATTCTTTGCTGTACCCAAAAAAAAAATCTCTTCCAAACACTTTCCTTTTTAGGTCCCTTTCCCTTTTAAAATTTAAAATTGGAGGGTTAACCGGTTTTTCAACAAGAATAGCCGGCTTTGAGAAATGAAATTACATTGACAAGAGCCTTTGAGTAAAAATGTGGTCAAAAGGGGGCCATGGAGGCTTTTTCCCTTTTAGTGGGGTACCAGTGTTGGGGCCAATCTGGAGCTATTAAAATCATCCTTGGCTTGTCTTGTCTGACCTTTGGCCCTTTGGAAGAAGAGGCAGAGGTGGAAAGGCATACACAGGAAGTTTTTTCCAACTGAAAAAAAGAGCATCCACTTTCCAAGCTGTGTGATAAAACCCCCTTTGTGCAAAACTTTGGCAGCTGGTGGTTTAGTGGAAAAGGGAACAGATCTATGTCTGGATTTCCCCCATGACACTGTCAATTTCTGAAATACATGAAGATCCAGTTTCCACTGTGGGGATCCATGATTAGTGTGGTTGACACAACTGCTAAGGAGATCTGTGCCCCCGGCAGAAACCTTGCCGGAAGAGTTAGTTGCAAGCAGAGAGCAGTCTCCCATACAATCATTGCGTGCCTGCATAGAGGATAAGAATGTGTTCCCCTTGTTTGTTGATGTACCACATGACAGTTGTGTTGTCTGTTAGAATCAACACCTGCCCTGGAAGAAGTAACTCCTTGAAAGCCATTAATGCAAACTGGACTGCTAACATCTCCTTCATGTTGATATGTAGATGCTGTAGTCTGGCAGGCCACTTGTCTTGTATCCACTTTCCATTAGATGAGCTCCCAAGCAATGTCTGAGGCATCTGTCGTTAAAATCTGACTCCCTCTGGCCGGGTCACAGGGGGTCCCTTGTTTAGGTGACATTCCTGAGCCCACCAAAAAAATTTTTTTTGAGGGCAAGGTATTATTTGAATGACAGTGTCAAAATCCTGGCAGTGCTCTGTCCATACATTTTGAGATACCATTGCCCCCCAAGCTTTTGGCATTGGGAAGCACCAGAATACAAGATGCCATGAACCCTAATGCTTGAAGGACTGTCCTTGCAGTCAGCACGGACTGATGAGATAGTTGATGGAAGAAAAGGGGAAGACTTTTGTTTGCCCGGGGGTTAAAAGGCCATCTGGGCTGCTGTATTCAGTCTCACACCCAGAAAGCACATGTCTTGAGAGGGTACTAGACTGGACTTTATTTCGTTCACAGAATACCCTAGGCATCTTAGCACTGCTATAACATATTCCAGATGCTGTAGAAGGTCTTCCTTTTCTTGAGCCAGAATCAGGCAGTCGCCAAGTAAGGATAGATTTAAATTTCCCTTTTTAAACCTGAAGTAAGCTAGCACTGGAGCCAGAACCTTTGTGAATACTCGGGGCGCAGTAGATAAGCCAAACGGCAATTCAGAGAACTGATAATGAGAATTTCCAGCTCAAAACGCAGATACTTCCTGCAACTTAGTCTTATAGGCACATGAAGGTAAGCTTCCTTGAGATCTAAAGTTACCATCCAGTGATCTTTGCCCAGCAGAGGTAAAAGCTGTTCTAACCTCAACATCTTGAACTTGGGAATGTCCAGATAAGTGTTGAGGATAGATAAATCCAAAATTGGTCTCCACGTGTTCCCCCTTTTTTGGACAGGCGAGAATAAAATCCTAGGCCCCCTTTTTGATACAGGGACTGGCTGAATGGCCCCTATTTGAGTAACAGAGAAATTTTTTGGGCCCCTTTTTTTGTGGAGGAGGAAGGTCTGGCATGGCTTTGAAAGGGGGGAATGTATGGAAATAAAACCTGTAAGGGTGGTGAATGATATGCAACAGGCATCTGTCTTGAGTAATTAAATCCGAATTTTCTTTGAAAGGACAACGTCTTCCTCCCAAAAGGAACAAATGTACTGGCAGCTGAAAAGGCAGGTCATTGGGTCTGTTTAAAAGGACTGACCCCTGCCCTCACCAGAAGTCTGAGCAGGTGAACTCCTGTTCTAAAAAGAACCTTGAGCTCTGCCCCCACCACGCCCAGACCTACCCCCAGACTGGGAATCATAAGCAGGATATGCCACCCTTAGTAGGCCAATTTCTACTAAACTGGGGCTGCACCTGCAAAAATCTTTAACAGTTTGCATAGACTTAGCTTTGTCCTCCATTTTCTTTAAAACTGCTTCCACAGGCGAACCAAACAACACATCAGACTGTAAAGGAGCATCCAAAATCCTTGTCTTAACATGCTCAGCTAAATTCTGATCCCTCAACCAGGCATTTCAAGAACAGAACTAGTGGCAGCCACCCCACAGGAGGCCTGTACAGCATCAAAACCACATTGCAAAGAATGCTTACCCACTTGTTCAGACACATGAACTAAATCCAGCAACTCTTTACACTCAATACCTTCCGCCAAAGCATCCACCTTAGATTTCAATTGTGAAAGGAGATAATTTTGATATTTTAGCATGTGAAACTGACAATTCCCCCCTCATGGCTAAAGTGGAAGAAGTATACACCTTCTTTCCCCATCTACCCACAGCACTTGCCTCTTTATCAGTGGGAACAGGGTTTTTTAAACCCCAGAGGCCTTAACACCTTTAGGCCCTGAGAAACAGCCGGGGCTGCCCTAGGACTCTTAAAAGATACTTATGAGCTTCACGCACCCTATAGTACCTATCAGGTTTAACACGAGCAGGAGTCAAACTGTCAGCGTTCAGGTAAGCCTCTGCAAAAAAATCTTCCACCACATTTAACACAGGAGGTATAGCTAAGGGCCTATGCTGGGGTAAAACAAGAATTCCTAAGCCTTTTTCCCGGGAAACAGAGTAATCCTGGCCTTCCCATTTAAAGTGCTCCCTCATGGAATGCAGAGTCTCTGAAAATGAGAAATCCTCAGGAGGAGAAGCTGTAGGAGTGGAATCATCCACATCAGAATCAGAATAAGGAGGATACTCCTGCAAATCTTCGCAGAAGACTCAGAAGCCTCTGAACACTGTTCAAAACTTTCAGGTTCCACCTATCTTATCAGGGGGGCATAGAACCTCTAATCAAATAATCAAATCTTCTGCCATTTTAAGCATATGTTTCTTAGGCACAGAACCTGAAGTGCTAGGAAACCCCCACTGAAGCTAAACTTGGCCTACCTCTCAAAGAAGTTTTGGAAACAGAAGGAGAGGCTCTAACTACCTTGGGAAGAGAGGGAAGAACAGTTACCTGAGAAGCCCCTCAGCCTGGCCTACCTCCTGAGAAGGCACATCCTGTAACAGTAAAGTCTCTGCCTGAGACTCCAAAGAAACTCCTGGCAAAACCTCTGGCTCCACTGAGTTTCTAAAGAACCGTCCGGGACTGCCGGTTCATCAACCCTGGGTTGCTGTTTTGTCCTTGCTTCTTGGAAAGTGGGCCGGAGCACCCGACGGCTTTTTAAAATTTCAACGCTTCCCAAACACTAACCTGGCACAGTCTAACCTTCTCTAATAGTGCTTTGTTAAAAGCACAAGAGCGCATCCAACAACGCCTCAGGCCCTAAACAAGGTATACACAAGGTATGGTAATCCCTATGAGGTATCTGTTTCCCACAAGAAATACAGTTATTCACTTTTTCTGACATCCGTTAAATACTGAGGCAAGAAAAACAAAATGTTCAACGGGTACTTAGCCAACTCTGATTCGGTCTGAAACTACTTCAGAAAATTTCAGAACGCCAACCTGCACCCAAAACTGCTTCTGCATCGGACCATGCGCAAAAGACAGGATTATGTCGTCTTTAGACCCTGACGTTGACGCCAGTCAGCGCCTGACCGACGCCAGCCATATACTCTGGTATGCGGGCCGCCTGGACAGCGGACTCCCCAATAGTTAGGACTGCAGCAATGTGATAAGAATCCACTAGTAGCTGTTAAAACAGCTTTTGTTGAATTTTAAAGAAAATCCTGACAGAAAGTTAGTGAAAAACACTACTTAGTGAGCTCTCGAGACCACCTCGCTTGAAAAATAGATTGGGGATTGGTAGTGGGCACCTGGGATATAGTAAGCTCAGCCAATAAGAGATTTGCTCTTGGCATAAGTATCAGAGATCTTAACCCATCAGTCAGAATGTAGGCATAGGATCACAAACACAGTGTTCTATCTCTTCTTTGTCCAAAGACCCTAATATTCATTCCTCTTATCCACTTACCTTGAAAAGTGTCTTAAGCTGTTGGCTCAAGGTGCTATGATGGAGTCTTCCCACCCTGAGGGTCAGTCTTTGCAAAAGGAAGGTAAAAAACTGTCTGATATGGTTGCTGTCCAGCCTCCTAGGAACATCTGTCTCTTGAGGCTGGTGAAAGCCCAGAGGATAATCCAGTGGGTTTCTTTGGATTCCATTGCTACAACCCTTTAGGCTGGCATGGATCCATTTTTTACACATCCTTTAGGCTTTTCAAACATCTGATCCAGACATTGAGGGGGGTATCAGCTGAATGTATGAGGGACCAAGGGGGTTCCACTTTTTAAAGGGGGGAGATACCTACTATGCTTACTGAGCAGGTCCAGCCCCAAACTCACAAATGGATGCTTCACAGAGATGTGTTCTCGACACTGTCCACTGGTGAGGTATTCCTCAGGTAGATCTTTTTTCCTCCCTCTGAGCACACAACTTCCTCTATTCTGTTTCAGTGTCCCAAGTCCCTTTTAAAGTGGACACCCTGTCTTTTTCCCTTTAAGGGAATGTTTCTATGCCTTCCTTTCCTCTGCTTCCAAGAGTCTTGCACAAGATCAGGCAAAACTCTCCCCAAAATCTTGCTAGTGAGTCCCTCCCAAACATTTCCCCTTTTTTTTTCCAAAACCTAAAAAATTTTACCTCACCA
>NW_025053557.1:0-9900 GCF_019279795.1 Protopterus annectens | reverse complement strand
AGCAAGTTTCTACTGGATTTTTGACGTAGGATTCAGTGGCAGCTCCTTATTTTCCACTGTGCTACTCTGTTAAACTCTGGCTAGGTGCTGTCTTTCTGTATCAATGTGTACCAAATCTCTCAAGTATAAAGCAAATAATCACAGGGCTTATTCATCTCTAAATATTTTCTTACATATACAAGGTCTCATGCTGGTATACTATCCTACTCTTAATCCCTCCTCTACTCTTCCTATTAATTATATATCTTATCCTCTCTTGGCTTTTGTCTTTAGATATGACTAGCAGCTTTTCTCTTTTGGCTTTATTCTTTACTTATGGCTAGCGGATTTCTAGATGTACCTTGACCTTGTTTTACCATTTCTTCACAACCTTCTCATATACTAAATGGTATCTTTTTTTGCTGCAAAATGTTAAATGAATGTAACCAACTGTAAATTGTTTATCTCTGTAAAACTTACACTGGATGTAACTAGATTTATATTCTATATCTCTAATTGGAGCTTATCTCCTTGGGTCGCCACTGAAAATGGGTTTCTAACCCAGCTGGACTAACCCGGTTAACAAATGTCAATGATACTAAATATAAATAAATAAACAAATATGTTAACCAATTTCTACACGGCTTTTACTGAAGAGTTCAGTGAAGCACCTAATTTTAACTTTATGAACTGTGCAATGCGGCAAATAAGTTGTGTGTTGACATCTGGCTAGTATATTATTTTTCTCTGCTGCTAATCTCTAGCCATACATATTTGCATGTTTTATTTATTCTGCAAAGGTTTCAATTGTAATTTTCCTGATTTTTATGTTTTATGAACAGCACAGTTACTGACTAGTCTAGTCAATTTATTAATAATAAGAGACAGTTCTGTCTATGAAAAGAGTTGGGCCATTGCCTATTTTTTTTTTTTCATATAATATTTAAAACTCAAAGCCCTGCTTATTCTAAAATGTGTAAAGGAGTGGTTTCTGGCCCAGAAATTGTGATTTATTGGCTGTTGGGCAGTTTTCCGTCTCCTCCTTTTCTGGTTTTAAAAGCCCGTGTTTGGCTTGTTTCCTCTTTTCCTGTAAATGGTGTAGTCCAGATACAGATTTGCTATATCAGGACTTTCTGTAGAGTTTTCTGAGCTCCCAAGCCTTTCTGTGTGACCTTCCTGGCTTATCTACCTGAGAGGGTAGTTCTTGGGTTCATAGGTTTATGGTAGGTCTGGGCTTTAGCGTGGGGCCCTATATACAAGCCAACCAAAAATTACCTAGGCACTGCCACTTGAAGGTATTTTCACACTGTGCAGCACTGTCAAAGAGCCACAGAGGTGATCCCAGGGTGAATTTCCTGGCCTACATCAGTCATCTAGTTTTCTTAGAAGAGTGTAATGAGGCTTTGTTTGATACAGATAATTGATTTATTCAATCAGAGTATGCAGGATGAATCTACCGTAGCTTCTGTTTATTGTGATGACAAAGTTTAGGTCACACAGAGATTAGCTTGAGGGATTGGGATTTCTTTAAATGGGAGCATGCCAAAGCTCTGGGTTTGGGCAGCACATGTGAGATCCTCTTTGGGTGATGATATCATTGGAAGGTAAACACAAATTTTGACCCAGTCTATGTGGGCACATCTATTGTGTCCCTCTTTGTGGAAGTATTTCTACAGCCTTTCAGTTATTGTGGAATGTCACGAAATTTTATACAAAGGGCATTATACTCTAAGTAGTCCTAATAGGTATTAGTGGGGAACAATGACCTCTTTTTCTGGATAAAACACGGTGCTGGCATGCCACGCCGGAAGTTTTCTGACTGCTGCTTGGCGATGTAATTCACAAAGGAGACTACTGTCCCTCTGTCTCAGTCTCCTTCTGCTTTGATGACCAGTATACCATACATATTTGCTAGTTCGCGGTGGGGTTTTTTGCAAAGGGGATGACAATGCTTTTGGCGCAGGCAGACATAAGCACTGACACCAGGCATCCCTGTCTCGGTGAGGCCCTTTTGCCGGGATGTCCTGGTTGGGGTTTGGGTTGGCGAGCCTGGTTTGAGTCATCCTGAGCTTCGTAGCCAAAGACCTTCTGTATTGCTTCTTTAGAAGTAGATGCCAAACAGGAGGACCCGGGACTGGAACCCTGCAGTACTCACTTGTCACTGGGTGAGTGGTTGCAGTCTGCTGCTGCAGGACAGCAGGTTCCATGGTGATCAGTTTGGCCTTGTCTTGTGACATAGGAATTGATACCTAGTTTGGTAGGTTGCTCTATGAACCACAAGGTGAGGATGGTGTCGAAGTCTTGGCAAGGATCTGATAGGCTGTGTGAATCCATCTTGCCCACATATCTATCCCTTTGTGACCGCCTGAAGTCCCCATCAGGTTTGAGACATGATCTTCGCCTTTACCAAACAATGAGGCTGGGTGGAGTCCAGAGTTTGGAGATTACCAATGTCTTTGTTCTCGCCTGAAGTTCAGCATGATGATATATTCGCGCCACCTCGGTGACCATTTGCCCATCAGGCTAATAGTTCTCTGGGGTCCATGGTGGCTTCCCTCTTGTGGATGGGATAACAGTTGCTGTGCGCCATCTCAACGAAAAGCACAAAGCCTGAGGGTGAGACTATGATTGAACATACGGTAAATTAGGTGGGGTGCCAGTTCATTCTGTGGTCATTCAGTAGAATTGCAGCCTGGGTTTTTCTGATCCCAACCGGATGCGTTCATTTCTGGAGAGTGTGGTTTTACCTGCGCATACATATGACGTTACAGAGGAACTTTACATTCCTTCCAGATGTATATGGAGTGGGCTCTTTAGAGGGGTGAGAGGAGATAAAGTTAGCACTTGAACCTATCTGCCATACTTGGAGATATTGGCCATTAATCAGTTGGGTCTGTATATTTAGGCGCCATTGTGCTGTAATCAGAGCAGATCTGAGTGCCGCTACCGAGATTCGGTTGACATAGCTATAGAATGCTCTTTTGTGGGTTTGTCTTTACGAATCGAGTGGCAAATTTGCCTGTGCCAAATTCAGTAACTAGCCACTTTGGAGGATCTTTATCGAGGGATGCGTATTCTTACTGAGGCTGACCAGGGAGCTCCTCCACTCAGCGAGGATTTTACTCTCCTTTTGCAAGCAGTTTCTTCCTTCTGTTTTGCTATTTGTTTATGGCAGGTAATCTACCAGATTGAGCGCTTTCGGAGGATAGCTTTATCCTTGGTTCTGTTTCAGGGATGATGTTAATCCGGCGCCTCTCATGAAAGCGCTTATAACGTCCAATTCGTGACCGATTCTAGTAGCACCATAACTGTGCTGTCCATCCGCATGGGTGTCGTGAAGTTCTACCACTTCTGTCTTAAGAAGAAATGAAATTGGCTTTGGAGACATTTTTACCAAGTGAGTTTTCCTTTAATGGGGGTGGGGGATGCGGATGGTTCTAGGAGTAAATTTAGCTTATGGTCAGATCGAATGAATCGAGGTGGTTGACTTAGGTGAATAACACGGTCACCTCATGTTGGTAAATGACTAGATCTTGGATATTGTTGCCCCTGGTTCTGGTGAGTAGATAAGTTATCCATGGGTATTGGAGTTCCATGGATTCCGCGCGGTGAAAGCGCATTGAGTGGGAGTTAGTAATAGTGGTTTTGGCAGTTAATGGGTGGGGAGTAGTTGAAATCTTCTTCCACTATTAGGATGTTTGGTTCGAACCCTAATATTTTTCCAGTACATCAAGAAAAGAGGAGTAGAATCCTGGGGCATGGTGAGTGATCTATAAGCAAATTTCATGTTGGATTGCAGTTTTGCCCAGAGCAGCCGCACTTGGATAACCTTGTAGCTTACATTACAGCTGAGCAAACTAAATTGAGGTAATGGATATCCCATTGAATTTGGACAAGCACCTCCACCTTTGCGTATTCAAGCCCAGGTTACATCGGGTAAAAGTGCGGTATGAGTTATAGCCTGGTAGTGCAGATGGTGCTCTCTGGATCCTTGAACCAGGTCTCAGCTACCGTACATATATTGATGTTCTCCATTTTCGGAAGGAGTGCCCTCGAGTGAAGTGCATTTTGATTTTGGACTTCTAGCATTGAGTAGCATCACCCTCAGTTTCTTTTATTGCCTTCGTTCCCAGTGTTACAGTGGTGGAATTTAATCATTTGAACTCTTTGCCTAAAGCAAAACAGCTAGGGCGACAATATCTTCAGGGCTTGTGCGTCTGGAATCCCAGGGTATATAGGTGCATGGCTTTTTATCTCTGGCGGAAAGCATCATGGTCTGGTTTGGCCTGGCGCGTTCCATCCCAGGCAGACAGATAATTTCTGGATCACATTTAGAATGGGTACTTTTCAGAAGCTTGTTTCAACGTGATCGTGAGAGAGGCAATCATTTTGTCCTTCATACTCACAGAATCTTTCTGGAGTGATGGCAAAATACTACTCAGGAAATAAGGGTCTCTTAACTGCCTGCTGGCTACAAGATCGGAGAGCTCTTCCGCTGTCCTCTTCATGTGTAGTCCAGGGAGAGTATGTCTCAGGTCGTTCATAAACAATACGTGGACAATGAGAGAGTCATTATCTGTACTGCTATGGAGTGTATCTGAGTGCGTGGGTTATGTGGGATCCTGGGCAACTGATATAGCCCTTTTTCCTTCTGTTTTAGCCTGGTGGAGTGGGACTGACCAGTGTGCCTGACTATAGAGTCATCAATGGCTAGTGTGTTGGGGTATGTTGTTTTGCCTGTATTGGCTTGTGGGTTGAGTGGCAATTGAGTCTGTGGTCTATGTGTCATTTGGGTTGTGTGTTGTTGAGAGAGGTGCGAGGTTGCCGTAGATTTCTGCTTTGGAGGTCTCCCCGCCGTTGCTTGAGCAGATTATTACGAGAGCCTCACAAACATTTTTGTGTTTCTATGTATGGATTTCAGTGGTGGGTGTAGATTTAGTGAGGACTATCTCTTGATGAGTGTGGTGTGGTGCAAGTGTTTACCTTCTCCTCTTGACTGCCGGGTTCAGTCTTGATTGGAAAGAGCTTTACCTCCAGTTTCTGCGCTGATATAAAATGCATCTCTCACAGGGTTGTAGTGTTGGAGTGGTGAGGAGGGAGAGGGTTTTCCACCAATGTGCATATTGAGGCAACTTTGTTACTCTACATTTCCCAAGATGCCCAGATTCATCAGATAGGACAGGAGAGGAAGTCACTTGCAGGGAGCTGACTCCTTGGACATGCCTGAACTAAAAATCTTCTTCTTCCTCCTAGATAAGTGAGGAAAGTGAGTTACAAGAGCGATTTTCGTTTTTCTCTAAACGCATGAGGTGGGAAAGTAAATTACTGCAAAACTGTTTCTCCTTTAGGTAAACAATTGAGGAAGGTTGAAAGTGCTGTAGTAAATTAGTTGGATTTATTTAAGTTGCTTAAAAGTTCTTGAACAAGTGCTGATCACGAATAAGCAAATTCAAATTATAAAACTGGCGAATCTGTATCTGGACTAAATCTAGTTACAGGTGAGGGAAACAAGTGCAAATGCAGGCTTTTAAATCAGAAAGTTGAGAGAGATGGAAGAAAGCTGCCCAAATGGCCCAGGCAACTCACAAATCCTTGGGCCAGAAATCACCCCTTTTATGGAGTAGATAGGTTACCTTAGTGCTTCACCACTCCCACTGATAAGCTAGAGAAGCTATCCCTCCAAGCTTGTGGTGGGGGCTCAGTAGCTTGTATTACAGTCCTGGATACAAGGCAAATCTAACTGATCTAGGACTACACTAGTTAAAGGAAAGGTATACATTTTTTAATATGCATGCAAGAAGAAAGAAGTGGCTAAAACAGCAGTAAAATACAATTCAAATGCATTTACATGTGTTTAGCACACAAGTATGTAGCAATGTTAGACCAACATTTTAAAATGCAATTAAATTAAAAATTACTAAAAGGAAATTTGAGTGCAGAAGGAGTCTATTAGGGGGTAGAAATGAGGGTAAAGAGATGGGACTGGAGGAGTGTCCTAGATCCATATCTCTGCAGTGGGGGCGGGCAACTGCAAAAAGCCTCCAAATTTAAAATAAACAACAAGACAAAAATAGGGAGGGTGGCTATCGGGAAAACCAACACCTTCCAGCGAGTAGAGATCTGAAAAACTATAAAGTAGAAGCAAAAATACACAGTGCTGCTAACTCTGGGGCTGCAGCCAGCAATGATATAAAATTAGCTGGAATACCAATTACCAGTACAAGCAACTCTAAATGCTTGTGAAAAATATACCTAGCTCTGTATATCTCCAGATATTTCTGGCCTAGAAATTTATGGTTCTATTTCTGGCTTCTGTTTGGGCAGATTCTACATCTCTTTCAACTTTCTGGTTTCCAAAAAGCCTTTGCATTTGCACGCTTGTTCCTAGACTTCTCTCCTGCAACAACTAATACTCTGCAGTCCAGATATGTGGATTGCTATTGTATCCAGGACTGTTCTAAAGCTTCTGAGCCTCCCAAGTCTTTTTTTTGTGTGCTGGAGGGAAGCCTCTCCTGAAAGCTTACTTCAGTGGGAGTGTGTAAGGCACTAAGTAGCCACTGTCTACCACTTAGAGGAGTAGTTTCTGGGCCCAAAAATTGAAGTTATTGGCCGTTTGGGCAGTTTTTCTATTCTTTCTAATCTTTTCACGGGTTTTCTAGTGCTCCTGCATTTTGAGCTCTGTTTCTGCTTCTCCTAGGTAACTTCAGTCTTAGGTCCAAGGGACATACGAGGCTCCTGCTGTGACCCAGGACATGCTCTGTAGCTTCTGAGGAGGTGCCAAGGTCTGCTCTTCAATTTTTCCTTTGGATCTTACTAGTTCTCTCCTCTCCTGCACTTACAAATTAGCCTCCTGGCTAGGTCCTAGCACTTTCCACCTAGACTTCTTTGTAGCAATTATTAGAAAGTAATACAAAGTGCTACCTAAAGGCACTAAAAGTACTACATGCTAAGTTACAGATCCAGTACTTATTATTAATGCCTAATTCTCTCCCAGGGCATGCTGTATCTGAAAGGTCAAGTTTCCCTGTGCTTTTTCCTCCTGTTAACCTGGTGAAATTGGGCATCCTGAGACGGAAATGTGTGAGCAACTGGCCTCATGTACACTGACAGCTTCATCTCCTCTTACCTCCCAACACCTGAGATCTCCCAGTGAGCTTAAGATGTCCAAATTCAGCTGGGGCACACACTTTCCAGCCTGTATGTAAGGTGGGAATAAGAATAAAAGAGTGAGTAGAAGGTCAACACTCTTACACCACCACCACACCAGAACACATACCAGCACTGCAGTCTTTACATAAAAAATACAAACCAAAACACTCCACCTTCCCGGATAATGGCTCTCCCAAAAATCTAACCAAACAGCAGAGACCTGCAAGGTGAAAGAAACGTGCACTCGATCAACTACAACACCTAATTATGAAAACACATAACTCTTCCCAAAATAAACAGTGTGCCACTCAGCCAATAGAAACCAGCTGTAAGCCGGAAAAATAGCATGCCCAACACACTAGTTATAGGATACTTGATAGTACAAACTTAAGCACTGAGTGTCCCACTCTTGCCACTTCAAGGGAATATGAGAAAAGTGCAATAGCTAAGTTGCCTCTGCAAGTAGGTGCTAGGATCTGACCATGCACATAAATGCAAGCATTCAGGTCCCTCAACATACAGGCTACAAATATGACTCGCAATTTGTACATGTGGGGAGTAGAAATGACCTGAGATGTACTCCTCCTCCTGGACTACATGAAAAGAGACATGGAGGAGCTCTTGGATTATGGAAGCCCAGGCGGAGTATGACCTAGTGCACTGAGCAAAGCATCCTTCCATCACACCTTAGAATAGCACAAGTACGAGAAAATGATTCACTCTCAAAAACTGGCTAAGTTTCTGTTACATCATTCCCCTCAAGGAGATCTGTGCATCTGTCTGCAGCTCCGGGATAACATGGGACAAGATGAGACTGCCTAAATACTTTGCTACAGAAAAGGATGGCTCCTGCATCTGTCAAATTCCCCTGGAAAACTTCCAGATATTGGTGCAAAATCAAAAGACAAAAGGTGAATTCAAAGATAAAAGTTGGAACTGGCAAACAAGCCAAGTCAGAAGTATCAGTAAAAAGCAATTTCTACAAATCTCAAGTATAAATCTTTTCATAAAACAAAGCTTTCAGACAAATAAGTCCTTCTTCAATGTTAGTAAAATGTATCCAAATAACAAAAAGCCAGTTTATAGTGAAGTGAAGATAATAAGCAAGTGAAATTTTGTCTAGATTTGAATAATCTTCATGAATCCTCCACTGCAAAATGTTTCATATTAACTCCTATTACTGTAATTAGCTATATCGCAATGGAGGCTGAGCTATGTAAATCATCCAAATTCAAAAATTATCACAAAATTAAAGATATATCAATAAATAATAATATAAATAAAAATATTTAAAAGTCTGTTGCAATATATATATATATTAAAACATTTTAAATTCTGTTTTAGTTAAAAAAATATCTGAGATGTTAATTAACGCCATCTCAACCCAGTGGTGGTTGATCTGCATTTACATTATCTACAGCATGGCTTCTCTGCATCTCCCAAAAATACTTTTAAAATTCCCAGCTAGTAAATCATTGTAATGTCCTCTCTGAGTACTTCCAGTACCTTTCTGAAAAATCTAAACTTTTGAAATAAATTCATAATTCTAAGAAGCATGTCTGGTAAGAGATTTGGATAAATCCTTTTCTTTGATGGCCAAAAGAAGTGCCTATAAATACGCTTATAATTCCTCAGCAGAAGTTTCTAATGCAACCTTGTTCAGCAGGGAATCACAGATGGCCACAGACAAGAAATTGTGTCTTATATGGTGAATGACTACTACTTATAAATGGTATCTTAGATGTTTGCAAAGCAAATTGAACTATTCCCTATATATATATCTATACTGCTTTCATAAATAGCATAGCATGGGAAGTACTCATAAATAACTGGGATCTCTCATCCTAGGTTGCCTAAATCATCTGGATCATGGTCTTAATACTAATAGTTTTGTGGTTGCAACATTGGCAGGCTTCCCACAATAGAAATACAAATCACTGTTACCAAAAAATGACCTTCCAAATTATTAGGATATAATACCCCTTTATCCAATCCATTCTAATTTGATATTGAATAGGAAAGTTCAAAAAGAAAAATCATTCAACTGGTATTTGTTTTCTACTCCTAGTTGTGGAAATGTGGAGGGTGCTACAAATATGGCTACAATGGATCCCAAACCAGTACTTCCATCCACATTTCTTAATTCAAATAATTGCTGTAACTCATCAACAAAAGAAAGTAGTTTAACCTATTTGCCTCTTAGATGGAATTAATTAAGCATCTTTACTGGTTAATCTAATTTAAACGAATAAATCTGTCCTTCAAACCCCTTTCTATAAATTTTAGGATGCAAACTGTCAGTAATGTAACATTAATTGACCAAATCCATTGGATTCCATGAAAGATGCTGCAATAAAAGCAACCATTATTGTCTGTACTTCAGATTTCCTAAATGTAAGTCCAAGAAATCTATAGTGGCCCTGTATGGACTAAATGGTGAATTTTGAAAACTCCATCGGCATTTAAATGTCTAAATAAATCTATATAAAATGTCACTCCTCCTATCCCACTCCACAGAAAATAACTATCTATGTATCTCTGTAGAAATTTAGCTTAGATGATGAGGGAAATAGAATTTGATTTCCCACATTGCCATGACTAAATTGGCAAAACTTGGCGCAACTCGTGCACCCATTGCTATTCCAGAAACTTGTTGTAACTCATGTGACCTCATTGAGTGTATTTAATTACAATGTGGGGTGTGTAAACCTTTTCTGATGAAGTTCATGAGGTATTAAATCTGACAAGTAAAAGGTTTTACTTGGCTTTTGT
>NW_025053556.1:0-10336 GCF_019279795.1 Protopterus annectens | reverse complement strand
TTTTTCAGGCAGCCAGGCTCTGGTCATTCCAAAGGCCATGCTTAGTTGGAAAGAACAAAGTTTACCTTGAACAGTGTTGAAAAGGGTAAAATTATTGGATGCTCCACTACAGCACTGATACTTTGTTTGGTGTTAAGGCTTGAAGAGGTGTTAAAGAAAATGGAGGATAAACAACAAAATCTATGCAGACATGATAAAGAGATTTCTTACAGGTTCAACCCACCTAGAGTTTAGTAGAAACTGGCCTTCAAAGAATTGGTCCTTTCAGGTGTCAGACAGGCCACAAAGAAGCAGATACAGACGCTTCAAGAGGCAGATCTCAGCCCCAAGGCTCCCTACAGACCCTAAACAATGGGGTGCTTCTGCCCCCAAAGCCCCAGGAGAGAAGACAAATCACAACCTTACAGGAAACAGTCCCAAATGACTTTCTCCTCTACAAAGGCCAAGCACTTACCTTTTGGCAACACCCCTAGGGGAAAGCTAGCATTTTTCGCACAAAATTGGCACATAATCACCCAGGACAAATGGGTTCACTGAATGCGCAGTTTCTCAAGGTTACAGGTTCCACTTTCACACCCTTCCAAAATCAAAAGGTGCATGCCGGACCTGCCACAAAACCAATGGGCAGAGAGCTACAAAAGGAAATTGCTGCTCTCATGGACATGGGAGCTATTCAAGAGAGTACCACCAGCAGGAACAGGGCCAAGGATTTTACTCAAGATTCTTCCTGGGTACCCAGAAAAAGGGACAAGCCTGGAGACCAGTACTGGACGGTCAATCCTAAGCCACTTTTTCTGGATGTTCCAAAAATTCAAAATGTTAACTTACTGCAGCAGCTTCTGCACCCATGTTTGGCAAGAGGAAGCAGCTTGGCTAGATTACTTTGGACCTCCGCCAAGGGAGGCACATACCTGCTGCATGTCCCAATCGAGACAATCTTGCAGAAGATACCTCAGAGATTTTCATAGCCGGGCTCAATGCGGCCACCAGATTCTCTGCCACTGCCCTTTGAAAGCTTATCTATCATGCGCTCAGGGTCTTCCACCAAAATGCCTGGCACCAGTAATTGCATTTTACCAAACAAAGAGGAATTCGAATATATCCCTACTTGGACGACTGCCTTATTCAAGCAGAGAGCAAGGACATTCTACTAAAGCATCTGGCGTTTTTAAAAAGATTATTAATTTGCCTGAGGTACACAGTAAACGAAAATAAATAAAAACTTGTGCCCTCTCAAGAGATAATATTCCTGGGTGCAAGCTTAAATACAACTACCCAGATGACTTATCTCACGCCAGACAAACAACAAAGGCAACCTGACTCGATTACTTTCAAATGATGGCAACAAAGACCCAGCTCCCTGCAAGAAAAATTCTGCAGGCCACTGGGGTTCATAACGTATCTCTGCACATTCTACTAATTCCATGTACAAGAACTGCATACTTGAGGAAACTACTGATGGTATCTAAAGGTGACTTGGACTCAACATTGCCACAGCCTGCGAAAACAATAGTAACTATAATTCCTGTCTTCAACAGCTTGGAGTTTCGATGGTGGTCCAGGGCCTGCTCGCCACAACAAGGGACAGCCCTTCATGCCCCGCACACCCACAGCCAGGCAGACACACCTTAACCTTGGGATGCATCTGATTATGCATGTGGGGCCCCAGCTCACATGGCTACAGGAAAATGTATTCAGGCAGCACGTGGCTCCAAGGAATGAAATAATACATCTTCACATCAATTCTTAAAAGAGATTACTGGCTGTACAGAATGCCCGCCAGACCTTCAAGGATCTACTACATTCCAGGACAACTATTACTGAAAGACTGACAGCACCACAGTTGGCATGTGGTACACGCCAAACAAGCAAGGGAGCACTGCACATCTTTCACTCCCCCCTCTGCAGGCAAGTACCATGACTCTGTGGAGCACAGCACTGACCTACTGGCAAGTATATCTGCGGACTAGTAATAATTCCTGGCCGCCAGGAAGAAGAAAACTACACTGGCAGATCTAAGACTAAGTAGAAATCTCACATGGATCCAAGACTTAATGGAAACTAAATCCACAGGTCTTCAGCCGGTATGAAATACGGGACGCTTCAGACATACATCTTTTGCCTCTCCTCACAACTGGCACCAACTACAGAAATTTGCTGCACAAGAACTTATCACTCGCAAGCATGGAAAGTGGATGCTCTTTCATTACAGCTGGAAACCCCTGGACAGTTTATGCCTTCCTTCCACTTACTCTCTTCTTCCCAAGGTACTCCACCTAAAAAGTCAGGCATCGAGAAGCCAAAAATGATCCTGGATTGCCCCCAGGACTGGCCATCACGCCTTAGCATGCTTCGGTACTCCAATCCTAAAGAGCTTGTCTCAAGGCCCAGCCTGGCCTTTACACTCAAATTCCTCATCTTCTGACTCAACAAAACAATCGGATTCAAACTTCACAGTCAACTCAACACTTTAAATGCGTCACGGCTTGCATGGCAGATAATAGTCACTGGGACCACACCTCTCCTGTAAAGCTGTTATGGATATCATTTTAGAAGCCAGGAGGCCCAGCACTAGGAAATCTTCACTGCAGAAAAAATGGAAGAGATTCTGTGCTTGGAACCAGGCACAAGGAGACTAGAGCCACTTGTTCCAACATATACTCAGATTTTACAATACCTAACTGGAGATGCTGGACAAGCACCTATCCTTGTCATCCTATTAAGATCCACGCCTCTGCCGATTTCCAGCTCATTACACATGGAACCTACTATTCCTTTTTCACATTCACTGCTAAGCGCAGTTTTACCTCAGAGGGGCAAGAAACATATAAAGACCCCCAAGGAGAGCACCAACACCCTACTTGAGATCTCAACTTTGTATTAGAAAAGCTCACACTGCCTCCTTTTGAGACCAGCCAACACAACTGGATATAAATTCTTATCACTGGAAAAACTGCTCTGTCTCACTAGCAATAACTTCAGCAAGAAGAAGTCTCCGGCGAGTTACAGGCATTAGCCTGGCAGTGGAACCTTTCATCATTTTTCATCAGGACAGGGTCTCTCTCCACAGGACAAACCCAACATTTATGCCAAAGGTGGTTTCCAGTGTTGGCTCTTAAACCATACATTCACGTTTACCAACTTTCTATCCAAATCTCCAGAATAAAGGGGAGAGGACTTCTGCACACTTTGATGATATACACAGCTCTCAATGCATTCTACTTGGAAAAAACAAAAGCTATCAGAAAAACTGAGCAACTGTTTTAGCTTATGCTGTAGGATCACAAGGAAAGCCTGTCTTAAAGCAGACAATTTCAAAATTGGTATGACACTGCATTTGCTTCTGCTATGCACAACATGGCAAATCAGTGCATAAGGCCACATTCTACCAGAGCAGCAGCCACTTCAGCAGCCTTTCTCAGAGGAGTACCAACCAAAGACATATTAGAAGCTGCAACCTGGAGTTCATTGCATACTTTCACCAAGCACTACCACTTACTTATCTACTCTAAATCCAGAGCAGGCTTTGCCACTGCAGTTCTGCAGGGCCTGGTAGCCTCTCCTAATCCTATTTAGGCCCAGGCCACTTTAACCTCAGCTTTGGTGATTCAACCAAAGTGTAATGACTCACTACAACAGTGAAACACGATGAACATAAATGATACATTTGTGTACCTACCATTACAAGATGTTACGATGTTCGAGTGTATTCACTGTATGATCAGTCCAGGTTACCCACCCACCATCCCCCTATTACATTTGCAGGGGTTGCTTTCTGTACTTCTCTCTCAACTCTCTACAACCTATGTGATGTATTTGCTTGTAGATGAAGGAAATGTTTATTTTAGTGACACTTTGTGCATGTTTTTTTGTCATTTTTTCCAGCCTTTCCTATTTGGGGGCACCTTTACAGCATCTGGGGCAAGAAAAACTGAAGAAAAATGGCGTCTGTTTGCATCTTTTTATACCCCTGGCGAAGCTTTGGACGTCCAGGGAAGAGGCGACAGTAACCGACGCTCGACGGACTAGACTTTGGAGACTCGCCGGGCCGACTGCGGGTAATTGGCCTGCCAGCCAGGATAACCCAAGTGTAATGACTGCAACTTGGTGAATACACTCTCCTAACACATCCTACCATTTATGGTAGGCAATTTACACAACTCAGATTCTTTCCCTCCCTCCAGCTTTCTGGCTTTCTCTTTCTACCTCTCTTCTCTGTGGCCATTCCTAATGGCATTGGTAATTACTTTTTACTGGTGGTGGTCCCCACCATATACCAGCTCCCATGTTGGGAGGCTCCTGACATTCTGGCGTAAAGAAAACTGATATGGCGAAACTTGCCTGTTTTATATCCCTGACGTCACTTGAAAGAAGCGAGGCACCACATCCGGATTGCAGAAATACTAGGACTCCACAGGTGGTATTCGGGCGGCTGAGAGGAAGCTACCTGCAGGCAGATAACCCAAGTGTGATGACTGCAACAGTAACATCTACATTTATGGTAAGTGTACTCAACTGTACTTTCTTCCCCTACCCATTAAGAAAGTAAAGGCTAGAACAAGGAAACAGTACATGAGTCAAGTCTCCTGCCGTGAGCTGTCAATCACAACAGGTCACAGATCAGATTACTCTTAACACTTACGTTAGGTGGGAGGGGGGATGGGAGATGTCAAACTAGTACAATTTGGGCTTCATAAAGGACTGCAGTTTAGCCATTCTGCAAAAAAGCAGCAGTAAAAAGCACTTTGAAAGTCTGTTCTGTTGCATTTGCACTGTTTGTATTTTAAGTGGTCACTGAACGGCATGAAATGTTACTTAAAACTGACTGAAAGACAGCACTGTATGCATCTAAAATCACTGCAGTGACCGGAGCTTTAGGAAGAAAGAAACCTGCATGATGTAACTTTTTGCAGACAAGCACTGCATTGTGGGATACCCAGAGGCAGGCATCAGAATTACTTCAAGATGCCAGACCCCATGTGGTCAGACTGAAAAATTACCGATAAAAATCTGTAAAAATCTGTAAATAGTCCCATAGTGAATTGTTTAAAAATGGTGAAACACCAAACCCGTGATAGAAATAAAACCATGCTTTTTGAGTACCTGCAAGATGTTCGCCATCGTTTATTTTTCCCCTTGCTGCCAGTCTCATCACACACTTAGAGGTTATCCTGTCGTCAAGGAGGCGGGTCCCGCGAGTCAGCTGGAATTCCAAGGAGTCTTGGTCCAAGCGCCGTTCTGCTCGCTTCTTCCCTGACATCACTGCGCGCCAGGGGTATGTTTAAATGCATCCGACGCCATTTTCCCAGTCTTTCTTGCCGCAGCAGTGCCCTTTGCAAGCAGAAGCAGTTCGCAAGTGCCCCGTCTGAAGGCCGACTCCTGAGATTTTTTAAGTGGGAATTTCAGGATCCCAAGTCTTCAATAAAGCTAAAGTACCCATTGGGGAAACTTTTCTGCCTCTGTGACCGATGTCAGAAAAAGTTAACAATTTATGTATTTCTTGTGGGAAGCTTCGTATACCTCGTTAAGGATTTTAATTCTTACTGCATACCTGCCTAGGCTCCAGACCAGCAGCGTCACTGGTTGTCATTTTTGTGCTGGGTTTAACGTAAGCGTGCCACTATAAAAGAGGCGCTTTCGATTTGCCAGCGACACTACTTCCGGTAGAAAATTTAACTACACACTATGCCGTGAGACAGCTGGCAACCGACATTCACCGTGCGTTCACAAAAACGAAGGATAAGGACAGGCGGCCTAGACCTAAGCCGTGACTTTTCTGAGGCCTGCGGCATCCCCAGTCTCCCGTTCACGGTCTTCAGTGAGGCTCGACTCAGCCCCTGACTACCGCAGATCTACGCCGAGACTCCGCTTCGAGGCTGGTATTTTGGCTGAGAGTAAATGCTAGGCCGACGAGCGCATTTTGTTTTCTTGACGCCCTACCGGGGCATTAACTGCTGAAAAAGATGTCGGTGCTGCAGAAACCTTATGAGTTTCTTGAAGGCTGAATCAGACCGATGACGTCACTCATAAAAACACATATCGGCCCGTAAGACTAAGACTCCTATTAAACCTAAAAAGACTGCACCTTCAGTCTCCAGTTCAAGACCCCATGCCTAAGAAACTTTATGCCTCAAAATGGCTGGAAGATTTGATCTCTTTAATCGGGGTTCCCTGACTTCCCACACCCAACAAAAAGGCCTAGACAAGAGGAAGATTATGCCTCTGAACAAGTGTCCTATTTCCTCAGGCTCCTCTGAGGACCAAAAGATTACTTCTCCCCTTATGAAGATTCTGATGCTGAGGATTCTATTCCCTCAGCTTCTCTCCTCCCCTGGAAGAGTACTTCCCTTTGGGGAAACTTCACACTATGAGGGAACATTTTCACTGGGAAGGTCAGGACTACTCTGACTCCAAAGAAAAGGCTCAGAGAGTTTCTTTTACTCCCCAACACAGACCACACTTGCCATCCCCCCCAGTTTTTAGACATTGTGGATGATGTTTTACTTAGAATCCAGTTTGAACCCAGATTCTCTGCCTCCTGCTCCATTACGTACAAACCTGACAGATACTATAGAGTGCCTGATTCTCACTGGAAATTTCCTTTACTAAAAGCCCTGTTGCTGATCCAGAGACAATCTCCCAGGGTCCCAAAGGAACTAAGGCTTCTATGGCAAAAAATCCTGCTACACCTCTGAAAGGGACTCCAGAGCACTAGACAGGTGGGAAAAGGTTTACACCTCAGCCACTCTAGCTATGAGGGCACTAAATTGCCCAATTTCACATGCACAAAATATCAGCAATTTCTAATATCTCGAAGTTAAAACAAAAAAATGAGCAGCACTCCCCTCAACAGTCTGAATTGAAAGAAATGCAGGATCTGTTGCATGCAAAAAACTGAACACCAGGTGGTGGCAAACATACTTTACAATTGTGGGTTTGGATTCTTTGGAGGCTTCCTACAAAAGCAGCTGTCACTGCAATTCTCTCTCTCTGTTATCACGAGGGCATGCTTGGTTAAATAGAACAAACTCTGCCTACAGTCATGTTAAAGTAAAACTTCTAGATGCTCACTTACAGCAGGATGTTCTTTTTGGAGTTAAAGCAGAAGAAGTCTTAAAGAAAATGGAGGATAAGGCAAATCACATCTATGCAGACAGTCAAAGATTTCCTGCATGATACCACCCCCTAAGCTTCAGCAGAAATTGGCCAACAAAAAATTGGTCCTTTCCAGCTACTGACAGGCCCACAGAGGGGTAAGCCACAGACGCGTCAAGAGGCAGAGGACAACCACAAGCCCAGTACAAACCTCGCGAATGGGGCACTGCAACACAGAAGGGAGGAGAAAACGGGTCCCAAACTACCAGAAGGCAAACTCAATGACTTGCACCTCATCTGGCTGACAACACTCTCTTGGCAGGCCTCCTTGTCTTGGAGGAAAACTAGCACTTTTTTCAAGACAACTGGCACATTGTCACAAAGGACAAATGGGTCCCTAGACATACTGAGCCCACTAGAGGATTGCAGGATTCCATTTTCACACCTTTGCCAATGAAAAGAGGAATGCCAAACCTGCCACTAAAAATCAATGGGCAGAGGCACAAAAAACAAATTACAGCTCTCTCATGGACATGAGAGCCATTCAACAATGGTACCTATAGGAGCACAGGCCCAGGATTTTACTCAAGACTCTTTTCTAGTTCCCAGAAAGGACAATGCCTGGAGACCAATTCTGGACCTTTCAATTCTAAAACACCTTCTTACAAGTAATTCAAATTCAAGATGCTAACACTTACAGCAGCTTGCTTCCCATGTTGGGCAAGAAAGCATGGCTAAAAACAGTAACGTTATTGTGGACCTGAAGGGAGGGCATGTGCCTGCATGTCCCTATCAGACAAAGTTGCAGAAGATACCTCACTTCATTGCAGGAGTTCAAACCCCATTACCAATTTTTCTGCACTGCCCCTGTTGAAAAACGCTTACTTATCAAGCTCAGGGTCTTCTACAAAAATGCCTGGCACCAGTAATTGCATACTACGCAGACAAAGAGAATTCAAATATACTCATACCTGGACGACTGCTCCTCATCAGAAGCAGAAAGCAAAGGACATCCTCTTACAACATCTGGCTTTTGTAAAACCTCTTCCTAAGTTGCCTGGGGTACATTTTTGCAGTAAAGCGAAAAGAAATCAAAACTAATACCCTAACAAAAATATGACATTCCTGGGTGCCAGCTTGAATACAACAGCCCAGAAGGCTCATCTCACGCCAGAACAAGAGCAACTACAACCTTTGACTCAATATTTTACACAAAACAACAGTGGCAACAAAGACTCCAACTACCTGCAAGAAAAAAAATTCTGCAGGCCTTCCAGGCTTCATGGCATCTTGCATACTACTAATACCATTTGCTAAAGGCTTTGCATATGAGGAAACTACAGTTGGTACACCTAAAAGCGTATGGTCTCAACACAGCCACAGCAGCTTGACGGACACAATGATATCTCTCATTCCTGCCTACAACAGGAGTTTCTATGGTGGTCAAGCAGGCATGTCACACTCAACAAGGGTCAGCCTTTCACACCTTGCCCCTCAGCCACAGGCAAACTATGACAACAGATGCATCGGACTACGCCTGGGGGGCACACGCGCCGCAGAGACAGTGCACGTGCTCATAGCTTATGGACTGCAGATCAAAGGAATCTGCACATCAATCAAAAGAGATGCTAGCTGTACAGAATGCTCTGACAGCGCTAAAAGAATCTATTACAATCCAGGACAACTTACAATAAGGCCGGACAACACCACAGTAATGTGTACATAAACAAACAAGGGGGTACACACTCCTACCTCCTCTATGCAGGAGCTTGAAGCAATGACCTTGTGGAACACAGCTCTGGCTTACCAAGTTCAGTTACAAGCTCAATTCCTGCCAGGAAAAAAGAACCCCACATTGGCAGAGCGACCTCAGCCCAGAAACATCATGGATCCCCACCAGTGGAAACTGGATCCTACAAGTATTTGCAATGATAACTCCAAAAAATGGGGCCTTCCAGACATAGACCTGTTTGCCAGTCCTCAAAAGGCTTATCAACTAACAAAATTTTGTACAAGGACACTTCGCCATCAAGCTTGGAAAGTGGACGCGACTCTCATTCTCAGTTGGAAAACCTACACAGTATATGCCTTCTCTCCATTGCCTCTCCTCACACAAGGGGTGCTTCTGAAAGTCAGAAAGGAGAGACCACAACTGATACTCACGCTAGGCCCCAGACTGTGCACACGCCAGCACTGGTACCCACTATTGAGGATATATGGGCCCAGGGCCCACCTTGGATTTTACCACAAATTGCCCATTTGCCCTCACACAGCAAAACAATCAAATTCTTCACAGCCAGCTCAAAACCTTCAATCTGGCTGCATGGCAGGCTCACCTAAGCAGCCAGCCAGCTCCTCTTTCCAAAGCTGTTATGGATGTTATTCTGGAAGCTAGGAGGCCCAGCACCAGGAGAGGCCTTATTCGGACAAATGGAAAAGGTTTTGTGCCTGGAACCAAGCTTAAAGGCCAGAAACACTATTCAGCCTCTCTTTATGCCTCAGATTCTACAGTATTTAACTGGAGATGTTGCACAAAGGACTTTCCTTTTCTTCCATTAAAATCCATGCATCAGCTGTTTCAACCTCCACTGCAACTTATCTGGATCCACCCTTTATTTTTGCGTGATCCACTTCTAAAGAGCAGTTCCTCAGAGGGGCAAAAAACATTAGGCCACCAAGAGAGCAATCTACACCAACATGGGACTCTCAATTTTTTGTTCTGGAAAAACTTCACGCTACTCCCACTTTGAACCAGCTTTTTCTGCAGATCTACAGTTTCTATCATGTGAAGAATGCCCCGCTGCTTCGCAATAACTTCAGCTAGAAGAGTCTCAGAGCTTACCCACGGGCACTAATGGCAGTGGAACCTTTCCTCATTTTCCACCAAGACAGAAACTACTCCTCTGAACTAATCCTTTCCTTCAGCTAAAGCCTAACCTGGGTGGTTTCCAGTGTGGCTTTAAATCAAACCATCCACTTACCCACCTTTCTTCCCAAATCCACCCAGAACAAAGGAGAAAGACTCTGCATTCCCTTGGACATTCACAGGCAACCGTTCACATTGCTTGGATAAAACTAAGGAGCTTTTTAAGAAAATCTGACCAGCTCTTTTGTATCCTATGCTACAACTTCATTAAGGGAAGGCTATATCAAAACAAGCCATTTCCAAATGGATGATGGGACATTGCATTACGTTTTTGCTATACCCATCATGGCGAAAACCAGTTCCACTGCTACCATT
>NW_025053555.1:0-10559 GCF_019279795.1 Protopterus annectens | reverse complement strand
ACAAAGTTGTTAACTTTTACTGCTTGAAGTGCTACTGATTTCTCACTCTCTTTTTTTTCTCCCACTCTGCAATCTCTCCCTCCATCTCACAGACGCACATGCACACGCTACCTCTTTTCAGCATGTAAGCAAGCATATAAACACACAAGCTGACAAGAACAAAAACACACTTTTTTTACGATTCGTGTTTCACTCGCTAAACAGCGAAAGACCTGTTTCAGGAGTGCAAAATATTGGCACATAAATATATATTTAAAAAAAAAGTGACAGTTAACCAGAATAATTCGTGTGAGAAACAGCACAGATTGAGAAGCAGAAAATGTATTACTTGTGGAGAGAAGCTTTGAAAAAAAGATACAGCAATGAGAAAAGATGCAGCCAAACAGTAAGTGCAATAATAGCTGAGCAGGGAACACAAAGATGAAGCCACAGTTGGGATTAGGAGCCAGCATCATCGAACTGGAAGCATAACAGGATATTTGCTAGAAAATTGACACAGAGGGAGGGAATTTGAGGACGACAGAGTGGGCGTTATTTTGCTGTGCTGTAGCATGGACCCGAATTTTCAACTCTGGGATTGTCCCTTTAACTATTCTATTTTACTAAGAACTTTATATGCATGCAACATCTTTGAAATGACAAGAGCTTTAGGCAAATGCAGGCCTGCATGATGTAACATTTCTGAACAAAACAATGACTTGTGGGATACTGAGTGGCAACCTGATTTATCCAAACCACGTCAATATGCTGTACTCCAGGTGGTCAGAGTCTGTAATTACATATAAAAATATTTAAAATCCTGTAAATAACCCCAGAGTGATGTTAAAGTGTAGGAAACATCATGCCATGATGTTTTAAATATGTTTTTTGAGTCTGTGGGTGCGGTACTCCTTTAAGAAAAGGTAATGCAAAAATTATTCTAATGGCCATCTAAGTTTATAAGTGGAATAACTGAAATCTGTCTCTGAATGTGTAATTTTGTCCCACCATTAATTTTGGCGTAGTCTAGATTTTTTGCACTATGAGGTTGACAGGAATACTTATATGTGCCCTGTCTCTCTCTCTCTCTCTCTCTCTCATAACTCACAAACCTTTGATGGCCTTGAATGATGCCTGAGATCCTCATTATATTATAAAAAATAAGTTTGCGATATTGACTTATGAGTTAGTGTAGTGGTTTAATGGGAACTTAGTATTATGTAATTCAAGTTCATAAGACTAACTGACTAGTCTATGGAATGCCTCATGAGATCCTGTGTTATGGTTGCAGGATTCAAAGCCTTCATAATCTTTGTAATTTAATTTTTTTTTCATGCTTATAGCCAATATTCCCAAATCATGCCTGATGTCTAGTGGTGGCATAGAACACTAATATACTTAGTGTTTGGGGGAGAATGCAGGGACTGAATCTTTTTTAGTGCCATTCAGCCATGCTATTAAGAGTGTCCTTGATGAGTGGCCAGGAGTCTCTGAATCACATGACTGTGTAAATGATTTACCATAGGCAGTTCTGAGCTAGATCACATGGCTAATTAGAACATGCTTCTTCCCCCAGAATGTCTCATTATCTTTTAGCATGAACAGAGAAAGACCACCATGGTGCTGCATGTCTTTGTGTTACAACACTGTGGTGGGCTTTCTCTGAATATGGAAAGTTTACCATGAGGTATACACATAACCTTTTGGAATTTGGCCCTATGTACTTTTGTTGTTGACATATATGTTCCTTTGTGTCATATGTTGTTGTAACCTGTGCTGTAAAACATCACTATATCGCTTGAACAAACTTGATTTCATAGGCTAACCTATTTGAAGTTGATTCATAGTATAAGATAAACAGAAACTATGAACATTGAGATAACTGTACTCAAAACACGTATACGGAATAACCAGAAGCATCAACAAATGCAAAAGGTGAAAACATATTTTTATAGGTGTTCCTGTCAACCCAGCACATCCCCCCTTGCATAATTATACTATATATGTAGTCATACATGCAACTCTGGAGAAACCAGAAACACCATGTAATGGCAGATATTCATCTTAGGAATCAGTGCTACAGCTGGAATGTCAATTTGCCACAAGAGAATATCTGCCCATCTTGTCTGATTTCCAGTGTTTTAGGCATATCCTGGGTGAGATGGTCTTCACCTCACACTGGATATGTTACCCTGATGTTGAGTAGAAAAGGGAGAGCAGCCTGTTCACCCCCCATTCCTCTTGTTGTGATAAAGGCATTCAGTAGACCAGTCAATCTGTCTAATGAACTTGAATTATATAGCAATAAATTCCCATTTGAAGATTTTTTTTTTAATTTCATATTGTAGTGTATTGTATTGGTTTATTTGTTTGTGCTCTTTGAGATTTTGTTTTTGGAGTCTGTATTTTTGGTGTTTTCTGAGGCTGATAACATCCCAGGGGAAATAATCACCAAATTTACTTGTAGCAGATAGATCAGTGATCAATATTAGATTACCACCTTTGGTCCCTCTTTTGTTTTGGTAAAGAACACCCTATTTCCATATTTAGATAGTTTAACTACTTTAAAAAGCAGACCAGAAAAATTAGAGCCAAGAGGCTCAGGGCATTCCTAGAGTAACAAATTATCCCATCCTTGAGCCAAGGGATTACTAACCACTTGACTTTGACAGCAGGGTTACCTTCTCCAGCATGATCAAAAAAGTTTAGATATACTGTAAATGTCACCACTAGATGTAAGCCCAGTGTAACTCATAGACAAAGAAATGGGCATGGTGCTTGAAACTGTTGAGACCATGTTAGACTCACATAGACCTGAGGGCAGCAACTCTGGGGAAGCACATGCTGATACATCTCTGGTCTGGCTCCATAGGGATTTTGGCAGCCATTTGTCAAAGTCTGTTTGGGGGAAAACAATGGGGTAGTCCTCTCTTCCTCTTTCCAAGCCTCACTTGTTATTCCTGTGTCATCACAGCTAGATACTTGTTAACAAGTATCTGCCATTGGCCAGCATATTGTACAGGCTTGTGAGGATGACCTTTTTTTCTGATACTTCTGCTGTTTTGTTAAAGTAACCTTCTGCTCCTGAGCAGTCAACTATTGTATCTGGTTTTATCTAACTGTCATCTCTCCCAGATGTTATAGATCTTCATTCTATGGATTGAGCATCAGGCCTTGGGGCATGTATCTTGGTAACACATGCCCCTTGTCTTTTTAATAATCATAAATTTGATGAAAAAATTATGAAAAGTATGTAGCCACCAGGCAAAGGGACAGTGTTCTGCCACTGATGACCAGCATAGATTCATAGGTCATTACTAAGCATCCAGCATACTTTCATAGGTTACTAGTAAGCTTACAGCCAAGGAGACCACCAAGAAGCTCAGGCACATCACCCAGTACTAGTGTCCCCCTTTAAGCAGATTACCCTAGACACCTTAGGTGAAAATTTGCACTCACCCATCCTGTCATCCAGACTGGTTTAAAGATTGCAGGGGAAGTACTCTGCTTGATATATAAGGACAGTCTATTCCTCAGATGTGGAATATGTTGTGTTAGATACCTGTTGTGGTATTTTGCTTTGTGGATGTGGTAGTATAAGTGTAGGGCCCTAGAGTAGACGTTTGCTTTACTACTGGTTCTAGTTAGGTGAACATGCGCAAAGAGTTCTAGGTCATCTATAAGCAGAGATCAACCTCAAAAGTCTATACAACACTAAGAAGAGGGACAGGGTTTTTAATATATCACAGTTACTAAAGGCACTGACAGCTAAAATCTTTTTAATGAGGAAACATCGAGGTCCCTCAAGTTGGTTTAGTTGTTTAGCAAGGTACATAGAAAAGAGTGGGCATTATATTCAACAATGGGCCTAGTAAGGAAGGAATAAAGTGGTACTACAACCTCTTTGGACTTGAGGATATACCACAAAGGATAATTTTGCAAGACAGAAGGATTTTCTAACCACCGCAATGACATGGTTGTCAGAGTAGAATTTGTTATCAGCACATGTCTCCAAGTCCCTGATGACTGTCAGATTTAAGTGGAACATTCTCTGTATGGTAGGTGGAAGTAATGCTAATGTGACCATGGATTTACTAAAGCAAATCATGCTACATTTGTTGACATTGAGGGTAGTGCAGAGTCACCTTGGGTAATGAGTTCTCTATTCTACCAGCCATCAGACTTGCACATTGATGAGGAAATAGACAATACTGGGCACTGACAAGCTCAAATCTTGTGCCATTCCTCCCATCTTCCAAGCCAACAGTGACAACTTTGAAAATGTATCCTAGAGCCAGACTCCTAGTCTCCTTCCAACAGAAAACCCAAATGTTTTTACAGAGCATAAGAAAGGGACAAATACAACCACAATATCAGAAACTGCAGTCATTTTGCTTGCTACCATGAAGGGATACAGACTGGCATCTGCCAACAAAACTTACCAAGTAGTAAAGAAAGCAGACCGCTTGATCATTTTTGGAAAAGGTTATGCACCTCTATATCACTAGATATTAGGACATTTAAGTGCCAGACTGATGTCAGTGAACGGGGATCACTGCATTATCAAAATAGTGCTTCTGTCTTCTCACACCACTTCTTCAGCCTAAATTCACAGAACATTAATAGAAGTAGTTTAGAAATCAAACAGTAAGATCAGTTTTTGAGGACTGACACTTAAGCACACATTTAAAATTGATTATATAATTTAATCCTGAAGGTATCATCTCACCTCTTAATTTGGTGATGATTCCACATCTTCATTCTTTATCCCCAAAACAAACAGTATCTAACACATAAACAAAATCCTTTTGTACCTGCACATTGTTTGTATTGTATTTAGTCTTAATTTTTAAAACATATCAGTGCTTATATATCCTATTTTTAACATCATAGTAGTACTTCTAGTGCAAAAAGAATAACATCCTGTACATTGAGCAACATGTATTACATTCATAGACTTGCAAGTGAAACACCTAAGTGAACTATAACTTCTGTTAGTGTCACAACAAAAACGCTGACGGTCCATCCATAATGAACTATGTGCCTTTTTTAAGCATTGTTTTTAATTCTTTATTAAAAAGAGACATGTTTTAACTGTTTGTATTTGTAAATAAGTGCATTTCATACATTATTAGCAAGAAAATCCTTAAATGACTTCCATTTATCTTTGACGCATCTATTATAATTTTTAATGCCTTCAGAAATAACTGTAAATGGAAGCAGTGCAGCCTTATTTCTGCTGACATTGACAAATGTTTTTTCACTACCACTTTGTGGCACAATCCAGAATTACACATATACTGCTACAGCAGTAGGGGCTTGTTGTATGATTTTCACTGGATAACTTCTCAGGCTAAATCTGTCACCTGCACAATTACAGTAAAGATCCAACCAGAAGAGGAAGGAAAAGTGCTTTAATCCAGACTGCTTATACTCTCAGGAAAATATTGTTCTTAGTCCTGATTCACAGTGGACCTCTTCATTCTGAATACATTCTTAAGGATGAAGAAATACAACATATCCATCCTGTAGACCCTGTTACTCTTAATGACACCATAATCATTTGTGGGCACCTTGGATATGACTGATGCCTACATTGACATTATCAGTGGCCCAGGCCACAGGACATTTCAAAGGCTCCTCAAAGGGTTTCAATAATTCATGTTCATCTTCCTTTCCTTTAGGCTATCTACTGCTACCTAACAACTCATCAGATACTTAGTTCCAGTTCACACATCTCAGGCTTCAGGATGAACACATTATCTCAATGCCTAGATGACTTTATGTTTCAGCATTGCTCCAATGGGAGCTTGGGACAGCTCTGGGACTTTCCATCTCCTGTCTGTCCAGTTTAAGTATCATAGATCAATCAACTATTGGCTGTTTGGGGCTGCTTTCAATCCCTTTCAACTTTCTGCCTTAAAAGCCTGTGTTTTGCAGGTTTGTGCTTGTTTTAGCTCAGGGATCCTGTTTGGGTGTCCTACAGACTACTACAGCACTAGAAACAAGCTGTTTTAAAGTTATTTCTACTGTAATTTACTGTTTAAATGGTTTTACTGTTTGTGCACTTGGTTTCTGCTTAAATTCAAAAGTTTAAACTGTATTTACTGTTGTAGGCTACACACTCAAGTGCTATAGCCTTTTCTGTGCTTATTTATTGTTTAATTGCATTTTTCTGCTTAACTTAACCTGAAAAATAAAAAAAATAAAAAATAACTATCTGTTTGCTTGTTTCCCATCTTTTTCTTATACTAGAATAGTCCAAATCCCAGATTTGCTGGTTTCAGGACTTTATTTTTGTGTTTCTGAGTTGTCCAGACCTTGCTGTGGTAGAGGGAAGTCTTTCTGCTTATCAGTGGGAATGGTAAGCATTTGAACTGCCTATCTGTCACTAGAGTTTCCAGCTCAGGAATTGTACCTTATTGGCCATTTGGGGCTGCTTTCTATCCCTTTCAACTTTCTGTCTTAAAAACCCATGTTTGCATGGGTTTTCACTTGTTTTAGCTCAGCAGATCCTGTTTGGGCATCCTGCAGACTACTACAGCACCAGAAATGAGAAAAAGAGACTTTTTGCTGATTATAAGTACATTTTTGGCTATTCTTGACTGTTTTTTGCTAACCACACTTCTAAAAGCCATTATTTTTACTGTATTTTACTGTTTAAATTGTTTTACTTTTTGTGCACTTGGTTTCTGCTTAAATTCTAAAGTTTAAACTGCATTTACTGTTGTAAGCTACACAATCAAGTGCAATAACCTTTTCTGTGCTTATTTACTGTTTAATTGCATTTTTCTGCTTAATTTAACCTTAAAAAAAAAAAACTAAAAAATTACTTTTTGCTCATTTCCCACATTTGTCTTATATTAGAACAGTCCAGATCCGGGATTTGCTGGCTTTAGGACTTTATTTTTGTATTTTGGTGTTGTCCAGACCTTTCTGTGGTAAGAGAAGTCTTTCTGCATATCAGTGGGAGTAGCAAGCATTTGAACTGCCTATCTGTCACCAGAAGAGTGGTTTCCAGCTCAGGAATTGTACCTCATCGGCCATTTGGGGCTGCTTTCTATCCCTTCAACTTTCTGTCTTAACAACCCATGTTTTTATGGGTTTGCTCATTGCGCAGCGCCGCTCAGCTAGGGTTAAATTTTTATCGGCGCCAGAAAGTGTACTCTTCAAATTTTCCCTTAGAATGAGCCAGTTTTTCAGTTTTAGCACTCAAACCTGATTCTTTGAGCTCAACATTTGCTTAGAACTCATTGTAAGCACTATATATTCTATAAATTGCTATAGCACTCAACTTTCCTTACTAAGTAAAGAGGAAGACAGTTTTAGTACTTAAATAAACAAGTACCTATCCAGGCATGTCTAAGGGTCAGCTCCCGGTGTTTTCTCCTGTCCACCTGGTGAATCTGGGCATCTTGGGGCAATATAGCAATTGCCTCATGTACACAGACAACCCTCTCCTCCTACCACCCAACACTACAACCTGTGAGAGATGCACTTATGTAGTCAAGCTGGAAGCCAAGTTCTATCCAGCCAAGACTGGACTAGTCAGTTAAGAGATGAAGGTAAACACCCACACCACACACAACACATAGTCCTTCAAAACCTACACCATGAAAACCCATACATAGTCACACAAAACACACACCTACATATGTGGAAGCTCTTAATATAAATCTACGGAAGCAACAGAAAATTCCAAAGCTGAAACACAAACAACCGCCACCCCCCAACACAACCCAATTGACACATAGCTCACAAAACCAGTGTGCCACTGAACCTCAGCCCCTAAGGCAAAACAATGTACCCAACACACTAGTCATAGGTGATTCTATAGTCAGGCATACTGATGTCCCATTCACCAGACTAAACAAGGAGAAAATTACAGTCAGCTGCCTGTCGGGTGCCAGGATCTGCCACATAACACATGCACTCAGGTCACTCCACAACTACAAATATGACTCTGTCATTGTCCATGTTGGCGTGAATGACCTAAGATGTACCTTCCTAGACTACATGAAAAGAGACATGGAGGAGCTCTCGGATCTTGTAGCCCAAGCAAGTACAACCCTAGCCCTGAGTAGAATAGCATCCTGCCATCACTCAGAATGATACCATAGTGCAAGGACAAAATGATTGACTTCAACAATTGGCTAAGCTTTTGGTGTTATTCTAAGGGGATCCAGTATCTGTCTGCCTGGGATTACATGACTGACACACCATAATGCTTCACCAGAGATGGTCTGCACCTGTCACCCCTGGGATTCCGGATACTGGCTAAGACTTTTGCCACCCCTATAGTGCCCTTTTTAGGCAAGGTTCAAATGACAAAATTATACCACCATAACAGGTACAAGCAAGCAAAATCTGAGGGTAATGCTACTAAATGCTAGAAGTCTAAACCTCAAAATGCACTCAGTTGAGGCACTCCTAAAAATGGAGAACATCGACATCTGTGCAGTGACAGAGACCTGGTTCAAGGCTACAGAGAGAACCCCTGCAATACCAGTTTACAATTCATACCACACCTTTCGACCACCTAACCTGGACCGAAACACTAACGGTGGAAGTGTGTCCATATTCACCAAGGAAATCCACACCTGCAGGCTAGTTGCCCAACATAATGCATCCGAAAATCTCCAGGTGCAACTAACACTAGGCAAGACTGCAATCTAAATTGTAGCTTGCTACAGACCCCCCACCCTGCCCCAAGATTCCCACTCCACTTTTCTTAACATCCTGAAAAATATTAAGGTACAACCAAATACCATAATACTGGGAGACGTCAACTACCCTGCCATTAACTGGGAAAACTACTCATGTGCCAACACATTTGCTCAACGTTTTTTGGAATTCATAAATTCCAATGCCCTGGATCAACTTATCCATACCTCCACCAGGGACACCAATATCCTAGACCTGGTCATTACCAACATGGACAATCGATGCTCCACACTAGAGGTCAGCCTCTTGCTGGTCAGATCCGACCATAAGCTAATCAGCCTAGACATCCACATCCCGCCCCCACCCCCCATTAAGGTAACCACTATAAAAAACTGCTCCAAAGCAAACTTCATGCTTCTTAAGACAGAAGTGGCTAACTTTAAGATAACCATGCAGACGGAAAGTAGTAGTATGACTGCTGAATCTTACACCAATGCACTGTATGAACACATACACGATTGCATGGACTGTGCCATCCCAAATAGAACCAAGATGCTCTCCGCCTAAAAAAGGAAGCCAATCTGGTGGTCCTCTGCCATAAATAAACTCTACAACAGAAGGAAGAAACTGTTGCAAAAAAGAGTAAAATCCCATGATTGGTAAAACTCCCTTGTCAGCCTCAGTAAGAAGCTGAGAGCCTTCATAAAATCCTCCAAAGCTAGTTACAAAAACAAAATTGCCACAAATTCTAACAGCAACCACAAGGCATTCTATAGTTATGTCAAGAATCTCAATGGCAGCACTCAGATCTGCTCTGAGTTACAGCACAATGGCAATAAATATACAGAACCAACTGATATTGCCAACATTCTAGCAGATAGGTTTGGTGCTAATTTCACCCCCTCTCACCCCCTAAAGAGCCCATCTCAATAACGGAAGAATGCCAAGTCCCGGTAATCATGGCCACACAGGTAAAAAACAAACTTTCCAAAGACAAGAATACAGCATCCATGGGACCAGACAACATCCCAGGCTTTGTTCTGCAGGAACTACAAAATGAACTGGCATCCCACCTAAGCATGATGTTCAATCATAGCCTCACTTCAGGCTTTGTATCTACTGAATGGTGCACAGCTATGGTTATCCCACTCCACAAAGGGGGAGCCACCACAGACACAGGGAACTAGTGCTCCATTAGCCTGATGAGCCTGATCTACAAGGCCATGGAATGTATCATCATGGAACTTATAAACAAAGACATAGGTAACCTTCAAATACTGGACCCCACCCAGTTAGGGTTTGTGAAAGGTAGATCATGTCTCCTAAACCTGATTGACTTCTTTGAAGCAGTCACTAGAGCCATGGACAAAGGTAAGGTGGTTTACACAGCCTATCTAGACCTCACCAAGGCCTTCAACACTATCCCCCACTCTGGAATCATAGATAAACGCACTAAACTGGGCATAAATCCCTATGTCACATGATGGGTTGCCAACTGGCTCACTGATAGAACCCACACTGTGAAAGCAGCCGACTCCAAATTTGACTCCAGACCAGTGTCAAGTGGAGTACCACAGGGTTCAGTCCTGGGTCCCCTCCTGTTTGGCATCTACTTTTCTGAAGTTCAGGCAACCACAGAGGGTCTATGCCTAACAAAGTTTACAGATGACTGCAAACTGGGAGCCACTATTGAATCCCCAAATGATGTGGACATTCTACAAAAGGGCCTCACTGAGACCGATACTGGTGTCAAAGCCATGGCCTCAAGCTCAACACCAAAAAATGCATAGTCATTCCCTTTGGGAAAAACCCTGTGCCCATGAACTACCACATGGGCATCAGTCCACTAAACACTGAAAGTGTGATAAGAGACCTAGGGACACAGGTGAACAGTTGTCTCTCCTTTGATAACACAA
>NW_025053554.1:0-9245 GCF_019279795.1 Protopterus annectens | reverse complement strand
AACCCAGCCGAGCCGCCCCTGATCACAACGACCAAATGTAACAGAAGCTATTGAAACCACATCCCGAACTCGTAAAATACCTAGGGACACTCAAGTAAGAAGAGAGTCACTAGAACAGAGTGAGGATATCTGTCAATTAATTGAAGTACCGAACCCTCATGCAGGACAGGAAGGCCAGGACCCAACTCCCTTAGTGTATAGACCGTGGACACCAGAAGATATCTGGAAAGTCACAGAGGAAATTCCCCATCTACAAAGTAATCACTATTCACCATGCAATACCCCTGTATCTTCTGATAGAAAAGCAAAGGGGGAATGGCGGATGGTACAGGATTTACAAGCTGTAAATCATGTAATAATACCTAGGGTACCGATGGTGCCAGACCCACACACTATATTGAATGCTATGAACCCACCACAGAAGTATCTTACCGTGGTACATATAAGCTATGCTTCCTTTTCAATACCTATACATCCAGATAGTCACTATTGTTTTGCATTTACATTCAGGGTAACAGATACAGCCATACCCGGCTATCGCAGGGATACTGTGAAAGTCCAACGATATTCGCACAGGAGATGGCTAGCAACCGGGGCCAGTCAAGTTCTACTTCATGTGGATGATATTCTGCTTGCGGCCCCTACCCAGCAGCAATGTAGGGAAGATACAATTAGCATTATTGAAATATTCAGCAGAACAGGGACATAAATTAAGCAAGCATAAATTGCAACTACGGAGAATACAGGTCAAGTACCTGGGATATGTGGTATCCAAGGAGGGTAGAACATTATATGATGATAGGAAGGCAGCAATTTCACAAGCACCCAAGCCAACTACCAAGAAGGGAATGATGTCCCTCTTGGGCCGACTAACTTTTGTCCAAGCTGGTTACCAAACAATGCTTTGGAATCTGATCTATTGTCTGCTTTAATCTTTAATACACCTATGGCAGCACAAGATATACTACACTGGAGTCCAGTAGCAGAAACAGCTTTCTGCAGACTAAAACGATTGATAGCTTCAACATCTGTTTTAGGTCTCCCGAATAATCATAACAGATGTTTTCAGACTGTAGATTGTAAGCAGGGATATATGGCGTCAGTCTTGACGCAACAGCATGGAAGTAAGCAACGCCCATAGCTTACTACTCATGCAGTTGGACACAGTGGCATGGTCAGTGCCACATTGTGTACAGGCAGTTGTTGCAGCACCCATGGCAGTACAGGCCTCGGCATCAATGTTATTATTCCACCCTCTCACTGTGAGAGTGTCTCACGCAGTTGCGATCATTTTGCTGCAAGAGAAAATAGCATTCCTGACCCGTGCTAGACATCTTTCTTGTTTGACCATACCCCTGAGTCAACCTCATATGGTGATTGAACATTGTACAACATTAAACCTATCAACTCCGTCCGACACCTGTGTATGGCACACCACACAGTTGCCTACAGGAAATGGAGCAAATAACTCTACACAGACAGGATATCACTGATATACCCTTAGATGATGCAGAGGTGACAGTTTTTGTGTACGGATCATGTAGAAAGAGTCCTACAGGAAAGAATCAAGTAGGTTATGCAGTAGTTATTGATAATGAGATTGTAGAAGCACAAACCCTGCAGCATAACGTGTCTGCTCAAGCAGCAGAATTGATAGCTTTAACACGTGCTTGCACTCTAGCGAAAAACAGATGTGTGTACATTCATACCGATAGTCAGTATGTTGTCTTACAGTGCATGTTTATGCAGCAGTGGAAGAATAGGGGTGATAACATCCACTGGTAAACCGATTAATCATGCAATTGATCTTGAATGCATTAGATTCCATTCAGTTACCCACTAAAGTAGCTAATTGTAAATGTGCAGCTCATACAAAGCAACAGGATAACAGTAGGAAAGGTAAGGCACGAGCTGATGCAGCTGCAAAACAAGCAGCCTCACAGTCGGAAAGTGTCTTTTTGAATGAGGAATGACAATCCTCAGACATTCTAGATGTAGAAATGTTACAAACAATGCAAACATCAACTACAAAACAGAAAAGCAGGCGTGGGGATGACGAGGAGCAATCCTTGAAGACGGACTGTACATATCCACAGTGAGAAAGCCAATATTAACGCTAATGTATTCAGATATTTTGTTGAGCCATGGGTAGAGCCATGTCTCAACAGGGGATTTCAGTTGGTTAACAGAATACCTAACATGGAATTAGGAACCACATAGAAACATCATGGGCCGTGTGTCATATTTGCAGTGAACATCATGCGCAGGGAGCATTTAAACCAAAGGGGGTGGGTTTACCTACACCCCCATAACCGTTCCATACTACTTGCATGGAAGTTATACAGCTGAATAAATGTGAACGGAAGAAATAGTGTCTAGTTATTATAGATATATTATCAAAATGGGTAGAAGCATTGCCAACCAGGAATCCCGGGTGCAGCACAGTGGCAAAGGTCCAGTAAAATAAAGTATCCCTAGATCTGGCATACTGTAAAGAAGCTACAGTGACAATAGAACACATTTTGTGAACCAGACAATCCAGCAACCTGGGGATTAAATTTGGGGTTTCCATGAATAATCATTGCATGTACAACCCACAGTCAGCATGACTGGTGGCGGGGACAATGGGATCCCGAGAAATAAGTTGAGGAGTTTTGGGTGAACCCCGGAGTTTTTGCTGTCTACCTCTAGCATTGCTGAGCATGACAACAGTTCCAAATGTAAAGTGTTTGACCCCTTCGTAGTATTTGGAATGGCATATAGGGCCACAGTGGAAAGCTGTCATGCCTGCAGAGCTGGAGGTCGATGGCTCATTAGCAGGGGACATGAGAGGATTGTTAACCAATAACACTGTTTTGCAGTTAAACTCTTTTTCAGATAAAGAGCAAGCGGCCCGGGCGATAGCTGACTCCAGTATCCTGTGTGTTTCACTGTTATCCAAAAAGTAACCCGAGTCCAACGTGGGGAAAGGGCCCCTACCAGGTACTGTTGGCAACGCCTAATGCAGTAAAGTTTCGAAGGTTTCCCGGGTTCACCTCACCTTTTCAAACCGGTAAAGGATATCAAGTTGATTTACATGTTGTAGCGATATACCATAGAGACAGAATCACCCGGGGCCCGATGTATAACAATACAAAGCAACCCCAAAGACATTTGGTTTACTGTCCTACTGATCATACACCTATTAACCATGTTTGTGGGGACTTTACATTTGCTGGGACCTTACCTGCAAAAAACACAGATACAAATAGTGATACGTGATGAACTGGCCACAGAGTGGCATCCCAAAATTCAACACATACCTAGGCATGGCTGTGCATGTACAGACTATGAACATTTAAATTGCTGTGTTTGTACTGCCATACCTACATCATATGGAGGACTTCCGATGTATGTTGTCCCCTTGGGGATAGATTGAGACTTGTGAATATTTACACTTTGATACAGGTTCTGTGAGATCACAGGACAAAGTGCCACTGTACTTACCTGTTGCACAAAAAGGAATTGTTTTTTTTCATAAACATGATACAGTCCAAGTTGGTGGGAGTAATTGTAACATAACTGTGTCTTACAAATGTCATATAACAGCCAAAGATCACAGTACTAGTTGTAGCACCATTCATGATTTGTATTTAAGCTTCATGAGAACAATGTGGAAAGATGTGCAGAAACATCCGGAATTGTATAAACAGTCCTCTGTTATAGACAGGAAAATGTTACATGCAGAGTTAACCCGCATCAGTAGTAAAGTAGAATATTGTTATTTTGTTTGTGGGAAAAAGCATATCAATGGTTACCTGAGAACTGGTCCGGCAGTTGTTTTTTGGGTTATCTGGCTCCAGTCATATGACATATTGCACAATTGCCTCTGGGTCCGAAACGAACTGTAAGACATATAGCTCAAGAACTGGGAACACAGTCGAGAAACCTACTAATCCAGTGGGTGAAATGGAAGCTGTTCTGAAAAATCATTCTTCTGCAAGAGATAAAGGAATATTTACTCATATGGACTTGAGTGACAGTGTTATATCCTGGGCTGGAACAATCCCAGCTTGTGGAGTAGTGAAATCAATCAGGGAACAGAGGAAGTTGTCAAAACCTGTCGGAGGAATGAGCAATGGACTTTTCGCTCTTGAACCCGTGACTGATGGGAAATGGAAAGCAATGAGAACTGTTGTGTCACAAAATGTAATGGCTCACGACTGCACCCTGGCGAGAATGTGGTTTGGCGCTTATCAAACAAGACCGCTGTGTCAAAGTACCACAGAATAAGCAGGATATCAACGCACACCTAGAGGTAATACAGCAGGTTCACCCTGGCGGAACCAGGCCCAAACCCACTGACGAACCATTTCCAAAACCATTTGGTGGATGGGGTTCATCATACTGAATATCTTGATTGCCATTTGTGTTGTTCTGCTCATATTGGGAGCATGTGTCTGTTGCGGGATACTTTGCATGAAAGTATTAGTCAGGGACTCTGTCGATCTGTAACCGAGACTATGTATCAAGACCTGTAGTGGTATTTTTTAATACCAAATGAAATCCTTTCTGAAATGTACAACAAATGACTTGCCTAGTTAAACGTTCCAGAGAGGAAGAGGCTAGGGAATGAAATAATGTTGTATATGTTTCTGGATAGAATAGAAGCAATCAAAGGAGGGAGAATGTTAGAAAAATATATATTTAAACATATATATGACGTGCTAGTTTAGAAGCAAATAGTGTATAATGCATTTTAAATCTATTTTACAATATGGCAGTAGACTTATCATGCATGTAATTGCCTGTAGTGTAGCTGCAGTGTGTTTGAACCCTGACCCTGGCAGTAACCAGTGCAGCAGGCTATGTCATTCAGCATTAGTCATCTGCTGGGTTAGAGAATAATAAATGTATGTACAGGTATATCTTTCATCCTTCCACTGAGGAGGATGGCCTTGTGAGCTCTATCTAAGACAGAGTACAGCTGCTCACCAGAGAGACAAAGGAACCTAGTAGGAAATGAAGTGATGATCGATCTGAACAGGCTTGGAACCTTGACAGAGCAGAATTTACAGAAGGACATTCTAATTGACTATGTGGCTCAAGGCTGTGCTATTCCCCATGGGAAAACATTTAATAATCATTACCTTAGCACTGTTGTAGGAATACAATATTGTGGACTATAGTGATGTAAATGCCCCGTGACTGACCACATCATTAAGGTGGGCAAAATATGATTTTAAACACAATACTCATACAGCTGTTTCTTGTATAGAGTCAGACAAAACTCTAAACTTGTACTGCATAGTTATTTGCCTCCTGGTGCACATATTAAAACGTTGTAATCTGAGCTTCCTGTGTTATTGACTGTCATTTTGAAAAGACGAATGAGTGTTACAGTCTGATTTAAACAACGTAATTGACAGATGTGTATGTTCTAGCATGGGAATAGGTCAAGCCAAACACATTTACCATTGTACCACATACAAACAGCCAGTAACACGCAGTAGTAGTGCATGAAGGCATAAAGACTGTGGGAATAGCACAGGACATATGGCACGTGCCAAGTGCAGATGCATGACACAAAACCCCAGGATGGGGCCCTGCAAAGAGGAACATGTGCCAACCACACCTCCCACAGATGTACCGGCAATAAAACACATGCCAAACACACAGAAACACTACCGTCCAACCCACGACTGCGGAGGCTGGTCAAACCCCAAACCATGAAGCATGCACAAACAGGGACTGTGTAATTGTTGCCTTAACACCCCCATAGGCCAAAGAAGAATAGAATGGACATATGCATGTAATGTTGTGAAGGATGTGGGGTTAGTCCTCAGTATGACAGTGTTAGGGACACAGATACACTGTAATCAACTGTGACGTATGTGCACTGTAGACAGCATACCTGCAAGTAATACAGAGGACAATCACATGCCACAGAAAAATACACATGAGAAAGAGGATGGGGATAGACAAGTGTAAATGGGACAAACTATGAATATAGGTTCATAGGGCCATAGGTACAGGGTAGGCCATCCCCAAGTTCAGCCATAACCCTACACCATAGTTAGGATTCCTTTCCCAAACCCTTCTGGGCAGATAAAATACTTGATATTGCTGTACCTCTGTCAAGCAGTGATAATGATGTAATCCCTGGCCTATACCCGCAATCCCCATCCAATGGACAACATACCCCTGAACAAGGCTAGAAGGATGTCTGTCTCACATGTACTGTGATGTAGATCCACAGCATTGTGAGTGTCCGGGTGACATATGTGTCACTCCAACACATCCCATTAATGACCGTGACAAGGTTCATGTCACCTGCCCCTGTGGTTCTGAGGGATGCAGATACAGTAGGTGAAGCATAGACATGACATATGGGTTGACATGGCCTCGTATGTCAGGCACAGGTCAACACTGAACAACAGGTATGTGACCGAATGGGGCAGGGGTCCTACAAGTGGGGCAGCATTACACAAATCCATGACACCCTGCATCTGTATGACAATTAACCTATGAGGCCTTCCCAGCTGCTGTAGGTGTTGGGTCAAATACCCTCAAGATGGGGCAATGTAGTCAATCATAGGTGTAACACGTAATGAGTACAAGGAGACAACACCCATTCTTGATGTAGATGTGAATCCTGCACAAACAGGTGGGCAATGAAGTCCCAACTGACCAATGATAGCAATGTGTATGTTGAACGAATGGTGACCGTAAAACCCTTTCTGTCCCTGATCCCTGGTAATGCACCCCTGCGCCTGTGGACTGCCACCCATATGCTGGACAGGTGACCTAGTACCTCGTGACAGGTATGATGTTGCATTACTTTGCATTTAGCTGGGGACATGTCCCTGACAGCAGATATGCACATTTGGAGGCCCTTTGAAGGATATCTAAAGCCAGATGTCCGCCCACTATGGCACCTAGCCCTGCAGTCATCTACAAACAATGCTGCCCATATAACACCCTGCGTGTGCCCTGTACCAGGAAATGTAGATGTATGAGGAGTGACCCAGGAAGGGCCCCATGTGGGACACCGCCGCGAGCAGGCAGTAGTCCGGCTACGCCGCTGCGCGCAACTATGACCGCACAGTCACAGCCAGTTTACAACCCATCCTGTGATGTACGTGTTCACATCCCAGCCAATGGGTTTATCACGATACCTGAGGGGGGTAATGTATGAAGGCTTTTACAAACTGGAGGTGAGGCCATGGACGCAAGACCCCTATCAATATTCCCAGGATCGTTCCGAACGTCAACTATGCTTTAAACGCATGAACCACCCTGAACAAGCCAAAAACCGTGGTTGATGGAAGTATGCAGGTCCCCTTGCGCCTCTATCTACGAAACAGTAGGTATGATCCCTTCCCATGTCTTGCAGTAGACAGGTTCTCATGGTAATGGGACAGTAACAACCAGGGCTGGGGTGAGTGCATTGGCCCTGTGACGTGGGACTACAGTTGCCATGCGACACAACCTGGGTACGTTACCTGAGGTGAGGCTACAAAGAAACAGCTGTCCTAACTGTGGGTCTAATTCCTCAATGAGATAGTGGAGTACACAGTCGGGTCACCAGCTGGTCTCATGGATGCTATGTTCACTACCCTGGAGAGAGCATGTCCCACCCGTGTGTCACAGAACATTTGGGGACCACAAACCGCTGGTACAGACATCTCTTCATGTGGGGGGGAGGGTGTGGAGATGTCCTCACCGAACTTGTCAGCCTGTATGTTGGCAATGTGTGTATGCTGAGTAAACTCCACATCATCGTGAACCCAGTCAGAGCATATGTGGGAGTGACCTCCCAGGTGTCGAGCATAGCAAATGAAGGGTGTATGATTGTCAGCCAGGTCCATGTAGGTATATCTGTGGAACGTGCCCTGGACCATGTCATGACAGCGTGTAGCTCTACATATATAATGACCAAGGGTGTCATACCTCACAAGGTGTCTGCTCCGCCTTGTAGTAGCCACCTCCTCTTGTTGTACAGCTTGTGTATGGCTGGGGTACACCACACTGGATGCTTGGCATTGGTACAATGAACCACAGTTGGGTAAGGGAATGCCTGATCCATGCAGTCCTGTAGGTACCGGTAGATGGCATATGTGAGCGATGCAGTGGCTGCAGTACTGTCGACCACTGGCTCAGGGTCCTTAAAGGAGACCACAGTAGTGTTCAGAATTGTGAAATCTGCCTCTGAGCAAGCAATGTGTATGGTAACCGGCAACACTCACAGCAACGGATGCCAATAGCAGAAGCCATTGTCCAAATAACATAGATCAACAGATTGCCAGCCAAATCGCAGCAAGCTGCCATTTGTCTGAGGCAGGTCAGCCTGGACTCAGGTTTCAGTGGGGAGGTAGGGCCAGGATAGGTAGGAGGGTAAGGTGGGATGGGCTGGCTAGAGGAAGGATTGAAAAGGCTGGGAACAAACCAAATCAGTCTTCTTGATTCCTACCTGGACAGCTTGTAGCAACTGATCAGTGGATTGTTTGAATTAAGTGGTTTATCATGGTACAAGGTAAGGCCCTCTTTTATGTTTGTTGTTTTAATTACAACCTTAAGGGAAGTTATCTGTGGTAGGATCACTTGCTGGGGGTTTTTGAAGCTGTTTGGAAAGAGATGCTGGGGCAATTTTAGTATTACGTTTGGCTGTAGCAACAGAGTGGAATGTTAGTATTTCTAATCTTAATTCCAATACCCTTCAAACATGCTAATAGTTAAAGTTGTCTGTGTAATTCTAATGAGAGTTGAAAACAGTGGGTGGTTTTAGAACAATGTAAAGTCTTCTTTGTTAGTTAATTGCAGGATTAAAAGGAATTCTCCAGGGTAAGAACAGTTGCTGTTTTGAATCCTAGGTGTTTACTATACTTGGAGGCAATTAAGTGGTTTGAAAGCAGTTATTTACCGGATGGCAAACAGGCTAGTAATTAAGATTGCCCAATAACATATTACATAAAGCCTCAGTAGAGTATCAATAATGTTTTTATAGGTTATTTAATTGGATTTCATTGTGTTAGTCAAAGTGCAAGGCAGCTAAGGCCTACGGGGACCGCATGGCTGGTCCAGGGAGTTGAGGCCTACAGGCAGCCACATGGATGGGCTTGTGAACTGAGGCCTGCAGGAAACCACATGGCTAGGCTCAAGAGCTGAGAGGCCTAGTGAGCTGAGGCCTGCAGGAAGCCACATGGCTGGGCCTGTGAGCTGAGGCCTGCAGGAAGCCACATGGCTGGGCCTGTGAGCTGAGGCCT
>NW_025053553.1:0-10823 GCF_019279795.1 Protopterus annectens | reverse complement strand
GCCCAAAACCCTTTGTTTTCATTTATAAGCGATTCCGACCCTTTCTACCACCATTTCTTCCATTTCTACCCTTATTTGTAGGTGTCATTTTGAAAATTTGTCCTCAATTTGAACTCATTAGACTCTTCATTAAGAGACCTCTACAGTATCCCTGTTAACCGCTTTCGGGAGTGGGTGCAACAGTTCTGGCCGAAAGAAACATTTTTAACAGTGTTTCCTTTTCTGCAGATGGCGGCGATGCTGAACGTTCGGCGCTTGGAATGCGTGTCAGCTCCGCCCCTAGATTGACTACGCACAGGTTCACGCGCTGCCAATTAAAAATAATACCTGTTCGTGGTCTTTGGAGTCCGGATAACATTGCGCTTCCTTTGCACAACATCTGCCTCCAGATTTTAGTCATTTTTTCCTGTATCAGCCATCAGGCTCTATGGTTGACCTCTGTATTGAGCTCTCATTCTGTAGTGTCAAATTTCATTTTCAACCTTTAAGTACTTTTGGACGCGTTTAATAAGTATCACGAGAAGCCAACCAATGGTACGCCGAAATGATTTTGTTTCACTCTTCAGAAAATCACCTTCATCATCAGAAAAAGGTGCTGCAGGCAGTTTGTCATCGTAAACTAGGTGCCAACATTGGGAACTTTATATTTTTCTAATAAACTGGTGTCAAGTATCGCGACTTCCTTAATAGCCATGAGTTTGTTTCAGCTGGAGCGGCGACCATCAGTATCCGCATTCCTCCCTAAGTTCCATGGATAGCTATTAAATCTCCTATCACGCTCCGTTACCATATCTTGAAACAACATGATGTTGACTGTATTATGCATAACGCTCCGTTCGGAGCCTTCAGTACCTGACATCACTCGGAATTATTCCAACAATTCCACCACAATGTCAAAGTTTCAATAAGAAGAAAAACTTTTTCAGAGAACACGCTGCAAAACAAACTTGGATCAAAAACAGTAACCAAACAATGTGAAAATTGAAAAAAACACCAAACAGCCAGTATATAGCAGCAAAGTCTCACCTTTATCTCCACAAGACACAGTACCTCGGCATCTACTCGCCTTCAATGAATATAATTGTTTACAAAATGGTAACAGTCTTAAAATAAAAATAAATTCCATCAATTATTCTATTATTTATACATTAAAATTTGAGACTTTCAAAAAACATATTGTTATTTTTAAATAAATGTTTTATGAAAGAACATCCCAATATTACTTCTACAAAATTGCTCAAAATTATTATAAACTTCATGTATATTAATATATAAATAATTTATAATATATTCCATAATATAATTTCTTACATATTGTGAATTGTAGGATAAATATTATAATTATATTTGATAAATTCAATAGTTTAAATTGCTTAAAAGTGCCTTTATGGCACTTTGATTATTTATCTTGTACTCATTTTTGATCTGGAACAAAAATTCCACTGCCAGTCAGACCCAGGTTGGCAGTAACATAGATATATGCTACATAAGTCATGACCTTTAACTCTCTTTAATAATGCTAACAGTCAGCTGGTAGAGATTAGTATAAAGCAATAGAGTGCTTACCATCCAAAGCATGTGAACAGTTTTTGACGATGATCCTTTGGATTCCCATACTAACACTTGTGGCATCTTTAACATAATTAAAGCCCTACAATCTGAAAGGGCTCGCCTATCTCATACCTTTTGTAACAGTCTGATCACAGTGAGACATGCAATCCTTTTTATTGCAATTGGCAAATGCTGCCTTACAGGTGTTTTAGGACATCACGGGCCTATGCAGATACTACAAGCATTCAGTGCCCACACTCACTCATGCAATACAGTCATTGCACAAACCTGATAGAAAGAGAGAGAGAGAGAGAGAGAGAGAGAAAGAAAATATACAGACAGCCAGCAGCAAAACCGCAGGTAGCAAACAGCAAGCGGCAAGCAGCACCACCGACTTTGTGGCGGCTGCTGGGTAATGCAAAGTAGCAGGTTAATACTGTGTTTACTGTGACACACCTCAAATGTATCTTAGTTCACTATCTATGGCTCTGTCCATGAGATGGTTTGTGCTGGTCACAAAATACTGTTTACTGTACATATTTGCCCATGCGTGACGCTGGTAACAGAACAGAGCCAGTTAGCAACAGTGCAGTACATACCGGGGTCAGTAGAGGTTACTCCTCATTGGTGTGGGACCATGTACACATCCTGTAGTATGGCCAGGGTAATAGTTATGATAATTGTGTCTCCCCTGGGGTGGATGGCATCACAGGGATGCAGTACAACAGTGATGCTATGTGACTATACAATGTTGAGGGTGGCCCTCACCTGGACATGTGAGAGGATCAAGGAGGTTACAGTCATCTTCTGATAACTAATTCCACTTGTGTGGAGGCTGGGAGATCTCACTGAAACTGCAACAATATTGTAATATCTCAAACATGTTTTTCCATACGGAAATGCACACAATGCTCTTACATCCACACACACCCCTGAGGCTTCAAAACACCCTCCCAGTGCATCACATGACAGTAGCATAGCACTATACTGAAGTAGTGTCAGTTGTCTGTTGCCATGTTGTTTGGATAGATGAAAATTTTATTTGTCTGCTGTGGTTCCTTGAGTGTAACACATCATTGGTAACTCTTACCTTCTGTGTTGTTACAGGGGTGCCACTGTTTGTTAGGGAAATGTGCTGCCTACGGTGCATAGCCCCATTGGCAAAGACATCCCACCCCGCCATTGTGCACACTGTACCACAGTGGCCTTGCATTTCCATTTGCAGGTCCAAGCCCTGCCTAGATGTCATTATGACTCTAAAGGCAGACACATTAGCAGAATGCTATTTGCATTAGTAGGAGCAATCTTTTCCAATGCTGTGTAGGGTGCTGACATCATCTGTGTTCACGAAGAGGATAGTGCCTGTGATATTCCCAAGTTGGCAGCTGTCCTCCACAGCGTTATGCACACACACAAAGCCCCTCATACTAGCAGCACATACATTTCCGTGGCAGGATTTAAACCCCTACCTAACTATGTTATGATACTGAGGCGGGCGCATTAGCAGCTGTTCGCATTTCTAGGAGATTTCATTTCAGGTTGATCCTACTTATAGGGTGCTGACATCATCAGTGTTTAGAAAGTGGAATGAGCTTCACCATGGTGTTTACGATTGCAAAAGGATGTACTTCTCGCGCCTTGAACCCACTTTTCCCCATTCCACACACACATGCCACTTTTAGTTCAAACCCCTACCTAACATGATATGACACTGAGACAGACGCATTAGCAGAAGCGCGCTATTCGGATTACTGGAGTAGCATTTCTACTGATCTACTTATAGGGTGCTGACATCTTCATTGTTTGGAATGGGGAATGTGCATCCACTGGTGTGTTTTCACCGGTTGTTGAGGAACATTTGAACTAAGTGTGTGAGCATGCCCACTTCAACCTTCCCATGGCATGTGTTGTGTGAATGATGTCTCATTTATCAAGTGTGTGAGCGCTGCCCAGGCAGGAGCTTTCATGTGTTGAACCACGGCCCATCACAGTTGTGGATGATGTGAACTCAACGAACCAACTCCTATTTGGGTTGTGTTCTGTGACATGTTGTTGTAGTTACTGTCCAGATGCTTCCTGGCACTGAACACAACAGTTATGTCACTGTGCCTGCAGCTTTTGCATAGGATACTTTGCATACAATTGTTAGCAATCATTCATACTGACCTAGCACTGTTGTACTGTATAGTGTAGTGTTCAGTACTTTCACTGTGTCCTGGGCTTTAGTCCTATCACTGATTCTGTTTCCATACTTTAACAGCCTCTCTTTAGGGTCAGTTGTGCGTAATACTGAGAACATTGCCTCTATGGACTCTGACAATTACTGCCCATAAGCTTAACAGGCTGTAATCTGCAAAGCTATGGAGAGGATCATAATGGAGCTCATGAAGAAGATGTGGAGGACATGCAGACATTGTACCTGTCCCAGTTTGTGATCAAAGGGCAAGTCATGCCTTTTGTACTTGGTTGACATTATCAAAACGATAACTAAGGCCATTGATGAGGGAAGGCGGTCAGGGCTACCTTGCGCTTGAAAACCCTTTCAACTTCGTACCTCAGGTATTGTAGGAAACCCCTACCAACGAAATGTACACCACTTATGTCACAAGATCGGGTTCAAACTGTCTTACAGACAGGACCCACAGGGTGCGAGTTGCTGGCACTATGTCAGACACCATGCCAGTACATGTGGTCTCACACACACAGGGCTCAGTCCTTGTTTATTGTTTGTTATCTGCCTCAGAAGTACAGTCCAACAGGAGGACTTTGGCTGACAAAGTTTGCAGATGACTGCACACTGGGTGCCATAGTGGACAGTGCATCGAACCACGGATATCCTTCAGAAGGGCTCACGGACACTGATGGCGGTGCCAGAGCCATGGCCTGAAGTCAACACAAAACATGTGTAGTCATGCCCTTCAGGGAAAACAGGCAACCCAAACTGCCATATAGGTGGCAATCCTCTACTTTACAGGAAGGTTATCATGGACCTGGGGACCCAGGTTGACAGTCCACTGTTCTGATGACACTCACATTGCTAAAGTGGCTAGTAGGACCTTCTACATTGTCACATGATCAGGAAGGATCCATCCAGATCTGGTGGTCATTGTTCCCCTGTACTCTTCACTTATCGGACCCGGTGATCTGGTACTGCCTTATCTGGATGTATCTCACCCTGACATCTCTGCAGCAAGTGGGAGACCCTGAATGTCCCCAACAAAAGGATAAAGGATATCGCAACATCTGTCATATGCTGCAAGATTGAAAACACTTCTGGCTTCCCTATTCAGTCACATACTGTCTCTGCTTAAATTGACATGTTGCCATGTTGCAAACGCCTTGACAGGATAAATGGACATGCTCACCTCAATCTTCAGATCCACCTGAACCAATAGTGCAATTGACTTACGTAGCAGGGATGTACATTGGACATGTTGGAGGTGGATTTATCCTCGGAGACTCCCTATGCTGTGTGGAATACAATCACGGTCCATGTGAGTCACAGCACCTTGCTAGCTCTGTTCAAGAGTATCCTGACCTGGATGGGAAATCATAGAGTTTACCCGGGGATGTGCTGTGTGTCACTGCTGGAGACAGGCACGCAATCAAACTAATGGGCACAATGCTAACATATAAGAATTGGCGTCACGCAACCAGACTCTGGACTAGGCTTACAGAGCTGCCTTAGGGCAGAATGGCCTAGTATGAACCTGAACTATCTGACCATGTTTATGTTCAGATGTAGACTTCTGCACAACTCTCAACCAACTGCAGTAGTGTATTCCACAACATGGGTGTACATTGCTTAAAACACTACCTGCCCAAGGCCATTTCTAATGGTTATTGGATAGTGCATTTGTCCATCAACACATCATAAGTGCAGTTTGTGACATATGTCTTGTTTTGTATACTATTACTACAACTCTGCCACATGACACAACATTGATACCCAGGGGCTGTACCTACTGTCCTCCCATCCACTCAAATTCTGGATCCTGAGTAGAATAAATGGGCATTCTAGGATAACCTGTACTGGTAGTTTACTCATGTGCGTGGTGGTGGCACCACTGTGTTATGGACAATGCAGTACAGCTTGTCCTATGTATGTCAGTGCTGGGGTTCAGGTCCCACTCATGTGCATATCTCCCTGCCATTCCATTGTACAAGAATGCGGCATGTGCATTGCTGACAGCTTGGACATGGCTTTACCATCCAGGCACAGCTTGCCCAGCGTCTGGGTGGCCAACATGGCAGTGTGTGTGTAACTGCATTCTGTTTAATCAGGCGACACATTACAACTCTTGTTCTCTGGTGAGGTACTGTTGTGGACTTTGGTTGCCTGAATCCTCACTGGGTACACCACACAGGCGCTTTCTGTTGTGGTGCATTTGCAATACTGCTGAAGAATAACTGCAAACCCTGTGACCCTACGCCAGCTAGATGTCATAACCCTCATGATTAGGTTGGTATATGGATTGTTGCTTTCTATTAACCCTACAGCCATTTTGTCAATGCAGGATATCTATCACCTTGTATTTTAGTACATGTTAAGGAATATGGTCAAACACCTATGTGGAATTAATTGGTCACTTACTGGATTATCCACAGAGGCTGATATACTATTTCACCATTGGCATGCTGACATGGCTATGGCACCAGCTGTCTGTTTCTATGTGGCCCTTTTATGGGATGCTTGTGTCGCTGGTGTATCAGATATGTCAAGCTGACGTGTCCTCTACAAACATGTTCCAGCACAGTCACTTACTTGTTGGCCCCTGTACCTATGGAGCACTATACCCAGATGGTGAGTCCCAGGACCAAGCTTTGTGGGATGCCTGTTATATGTGGTTTGTGGTCTGACATGGCTGCTGCATGTCTGACCATGTCAGTTCTGTCGTTGGTCTGGTTTGCAACCTCCCGCATGACATTAGAGGTGTATATATCAGCTGGTGAGCAAATCTATCACAGTTACCAAAATTATTGTACAGAAGGGGCTTTTGCAGGTCCGGCTACACTGTGGCGGACCATTGCCCCTCATCACTGACTTCAAGTACTGTTTTCAGCTGGAGTCACACATGTTTTAGGGTGGGTCTGCACTTTGGCAAACCCACACTGGGTAGGGTCCCGGGTATAATGGATCCACAAAATCATTATCTCTGTGGTACATGCTGGTCCTTTCATAGCTGTGCAGACCAAACCTCTCATGATTCTGTGGTAGTTGTTTTTCCTATCCATTCAGAGACACCTTTGTTGAGAACATGCCCACTGTTGTTGTACACTGCTCTTTGGAGTGCGACGCACCATGGTAAGGGGTGACATAATGTCAGGGCGGCAGTACAGGGAAGGTATTTGGCATTATGGGGGGTTTGCACTGCATCACAGGATGTATGTTGGCCATACCTGTGTGTGTATACAGGTATGTTGTTTGTAATATCAGTGTGATCCGAGACATATCCGGAATCAACTCTTTTCACCATCATTTGCAACAGCCTTGGGTTATCTGTAGTGTCTACAATCTGTATCGCCAGCCTGGGTTCATACTAGGCTTTTCGGGCATCTATAAAGCTGCATGTCCATTTTGTTTTGATAGATTCTGGGGAATTATTTACACCTGTGTCAGTACTGGTATGATACCAGGGTATAGTGACAAACAGCTTTCAGAAGCACATTTCACGCTTCTTCGGACTGAGATGGTATCCATTAAGCCCACTGGAGCCAGTGGAAACCACAACACACAATAGTGACTCTGCACAGACACTTTCGGACATCTCAGTGGCACTTGGACCATGCAATCACAAATGAGAATGACACAACATACACCAAGGGAAAGTGGCCTGTCTGAGTGGACCCCAGCATAAACAAACTGTAACAGATGAAGGATACTAATGCAAGACAGAGCTACGCTCTCAAGTGTAAGGCAGCTGCGCAGTCAGCAGTAGTAGAAAGCTACATTCTCATAAATACACCCCAAGTTCAACTTGGGGACGCAAAATCACCACAGGCGATGAAGGTAACCACTGCTTTCTTCAGTTATGTCTACAGCTGCTGGGTGGGAACCCTCATATATGCTCGATTTGGTACACAACGCTTATATCCCAGGGACCTGACGGTATTGCGGCACCCTGGCAGACCAGTTCAGTGCAATGCCTCCCCCACCCCAAGACATGACAGATTATCTGTGCCATGTAACCTCACTGTCATCCTGGATGTCCCATGTAAGGAGCATGATCCAGCAAAGACAGTACCACAGCATCAATGGGACTGGTGATCTGATTGCATGCTATGTGAACGACAGATGGAGATAAACCTGTATGTAGATCCTGGCAACCTTTAGCCTTGCTACAGGATCTGTACCCTGAACACTGGTGTCACCCGGCAACAGTGGTCCCACTACAAGGAGATGCCTCCACGGGCCTGGCGGCTACCACCACACAGCTTAAACAGCCTTGTCTGCAAAGCTTTGTGAAGGGGTCATTATGGAGCTTCCACACAGAGACATTGGTGTCCTACAGACCCTTGATCACACCCAATTCAGCTTTGCTGGTGCAGATCCGTTTTGCACCAAGTTGACTACTTTAGAAACTGTCAGTAGAGCCGTTGATGAGGGCTACACAGTCCACACAACCTACCTCGCTTGGCTGGGCCTTTGACACAATACCTTTCAGGCATCATAGACAAGCTCAACAGCTGAAATATAACACCATATGTCTGGCATAGGTTGCAAAATGACTCAGAAGCAGAACCCATAATGTCAACTTGTGCAGGTGCCTTGTATCCGGGTTGAAGCCAGTCTGGTAGGTATACACAAGGTTGTGTCCTGGGGCCTCTCTTATTTGGTATTTACTTTTCAGATGTAAGCAAACATGGAGGTTGTGGCCCGACAAAGTTTACAGATGACTGCAACACAGAGCTTTATTGAATACATCAGCCAGCACACACATCCTACAGGCCCCGTCACACTGACAGATAGCTGGTGCTGGTTCATGGCCTTTCAAGCAGCTGAAACTGATGTAGCATCCCTTTTTGGGAGGAACACAGTACCCACAGATCTGTACAGACAGCAACCCAATAATTACAGGGAAACTAAATCAGACAGCTGGGGACACATGTAGATAGTGCCATCTCATTTGCCACCCATGTTGCCAAAGGTGTTCGACATACTTCCTATCCTCGCCACCTTATCATGCCGGGTATTCCCTCCAGACCATCGGAGGTCATTGTACCACTATACCCCCTTTTTCAGGCCCATGCTTGAATACAACGCCCCATTTGGTATGTACCTCAACCACCACTTGCAACAGCTGGGAGAAAAAACCTTACCATGAAGATCAGGGATCTACAACACATGTCATATACTTCCAGAATAACTAAAACAAGCTTTTTCAGTGTCATACCACAAAGTACAGGTGACCTATGCCTGACATACAAGACCATGTCCATCAGGATTTGGTAGACATGCTCCACTGCAAGCAATCCACATCCACCAGAAACATGGGAGCTAAAGATTTGAACCTCAGCACATACATGTATAGGACATGCTGAAGGGGCAGAGTCATAACTCAGAGGCATTCCCTCAAACCCTTCAAAAAAGAAAATTTTTAAAAATTGGACAGGCTTGGGGGGCAGACTGGACAGAGGCATAGTCCAACAAATTTTGTAATGGTCATAATGTGTCACTACTAAGTCAGAGGCACAAATTTTTTCTATGCAGTACACATATTACCACTATGAGGGGTGGCAAAACAATATTCATCAAGGACACCCTCACCTCATGGTTGGTGGCAACACACGATGCATTGGACACCATCCGGTGCAATTAACCATAGGCAAGACTGCTCTGAAGTTTGTAGCATGTTACAGGCCATCCTCTGAAACTCAGGTACCTCACAGAGCTTTCATGAAAACAGTGGCGGGATACATGTACCTGCAAACACCATCACACTGGGTGATCCCAACTATCCAAATATAGACTGGGATCAGTACTACAGCCACAACACTCTAGCCCACAGGTTCCTAGAGTTCATACACTCACATGCCATGGAAGAACTAGTCACCATCCCCACAAGAGGAGACAACATAGTAGATCTCATCATCACAAACATGGGCTCACAATGTTCAACACCAGAGGTATACCCATCATTGGTGAGATCAGATCATGACCTACTCTCAGTGGAAGTCCACATCCCACCCCACCCCAGATAGAAAAGACCACAGTGCAGAACCTCTAAAACCGACTACACACTTCTAATGACTGTTTTGGTCTCTTTCAAAGCCCCAAGCCAGCAGACACCATTACCCAAGCCACTGTATCACTTACAACTGCCTTCTACCAGCACCTTCAAGGGCTGCATGGATGAGGCAATCCCAAACAAAACACAGACTCGTTGTACCAGAGGCGTCCAGTGTGGTGGACCTCAGCCATAAACAAGCACTACAACACAAGGAAGGAGGTACTACAAGATAGAGCGATATCCGTGGAAGGGTAGACACCCCTGCTCAATATAGGTGAAACACTGAGTTCCCCCCTGAAAACATCCAAAGCGGATATTTGGAGGAAACCCACCAAGGGCTCACGGGACAACAATGAGGCCTTTTATAATCGTTACACACCTGGGAGGAAACTCCCAGATATGCTCAGAATAGGCTCAGAATGCTGTAAATATCACTGAACCTACAGACATTGCCAACATACTGGCTGACAGGTTCAGTGCAGATTTCTCCCCCCACCCCTCCACCACAACTGGAGAGATATGTATGAAAGAGGATTGTAGCCCCCCAAACATCTCAAATGCTCAGGTGGGAACTGCTCTATCCAAGGGAAAGGGCCGGCATCCATGGGACCAGATGGTGTCCCTGGTTTTGTGCTCCATGAACTCACTCAAGAATAAAACCCCAGTCAGGGCAGCTGTATTATCTTAACCCCAACTCAGGTTATGTTCCCAAGGAGTGGGATATGCCAATGGTGGACCCACTTCACATGGGGGTGCCTCCACCGACCACGGAAACTACCATCCCATCAGCTTGACAAGCAGGGTCTGCTAAGCTATGGAGAAGATCATAATGGAAGTCATAGATGAGGACATAGGGGGCTTGCAGACATTAGATCCAACCCAGTTAGGCTTTGTTGAGGGCAGATCATGCCTTTTAAACTTGGTTGACTGTTTCATAACAGACACCAAGGCCATTGACAAGGGCAAGGCACTCCACACAGCCTACCTTGACCTGGCAAAGGCTTTCAACACAATACCCCACTTGGGTATCATTGAAAACAT
>NW_025053552.1:0-8930 GCF_019279795.1 Protopterus annectens | reverse complement strand
TCAAGAAGAGTGTCCATGAAAACAAATCCTACATTTATGCCTAAGGTGGTATCCAGAGTGTCTTTAAACCAGGCTATCCACCTACCTACCTTTTTCCCCCAATCCACAGAACAGGGGAAAGACTGCTGCATACCTTGATGTACATAGACAGTTGCCTACTACCTGGACAGAACCGTGGGCAATAAAAAAACTGACCAGCTTCTGGTAGCATAAACAGGGGAAGGAAAAGCAATTTAAAACAGACAATCTCCATTTGCATAGGAAATTGCTTTAGATTCTCTTACTCCTACCATGGAAAGAAAATTCCACAGAACATAAGGCCTCATTCTACAAGGGCTACAGCCACTACCACAGTTTTTACGAGGAGTGGCTACCAAGGACATTATAGAGGGCTGCTATTTGGGCCCTGGCATACATTTGCCAAGCATTATAACTTTTTATACTCTAGATCCCGAGGGGTTTGCCACTGCTGTTTTGAAAGGGATCCAAACTACACCAAAATTATTCTTCCTCCCCCCCTAGTTGGGCTTTGGTATTCTCCCCTTTTTGGACTGCAGATGCATCCTTGAAGGACATAGTACAGTTTTGTACCTACCATAAATGTAGATGTCCGAATAGGAATGCATCTGCAGTCAGGATTACCCACCTTTCCCTCTGTGGTATTCCTGGGGTATTTGCCCACCTAATAGCTAGCGGGGGGATCTTTATGGTGTATTTTTTTGTATATATGTACATACATGCTTTTTTTTGTGTTTGTTTCTACTATTTGGAAACATTGGCATTTATCCAAATTTAGCTATCCAAGAGGGCAACTGGCATCTGGGGCAAGAAACACTGGGGAAAAAGGCCGGCTGATCCCAATCCCCAAAAACCCAGCTATCCCCGGGGTGAAGTGCGACACCAGCCGAGGCCAGACCCAGACTTTGGAACTGCCGACCAAGGGCTGCCTGACTACAGGAAAACCCCATTTGTAAGGACTGCAGATGCCCTATTCGGACATCTACATTTATGGTAGGTACAAAAATGTACTTTTCCCATATAAAAATAAAAACTTGAACAGCTGGTAACACCTGTTTTTTTCACTACCTTTAGTAATGAGGAATTCCCCGGGGCCTTTTAAATGTGATTTTATTGTAAATAGGGGGTGTGTGTGTGTGTGTGTGTGTGTGTGTGTGTGTGTGTGTGTGTGTGTGTGTGTTTTGCCCCTTCCTTATTGTCTATACTTGTATAAGGTTGCTAAGGCCTGGAATGCCATACCTGTATCCATCAGGCTTATACCCACCACTCCATCTTTACCAAATCCTCCCAGAAGATGGCTAAATCTATCTCTATTCTTACTCAAACCACGGTAACCTGTATCCCTATCTTGAACAAATGCATTTTCATTCCTTATACCTTTACTTTATACTTTCATTTGAATTCTCGCCTGATTTTATCTCTAAATATGCCATAAACTTGTTTTCCTTCACTTGTATTGCAATTCCTATTTTGTATTACACTACTTTAACACAAATTTATCTACCAAAGCGCATAAGTTTCTCTAAATATTAAAATAATTGTTGCTGCCATGTACATCAATTCTTAACCAATGGTTTTATATTTATACTAATTTGTTTACAATTATTTAAGCTGCTTATGTGTTCTATTTTTGAAGATCTGTAAAATTATTGTGAAATATATTTTGTAGTAATAATTTGGGCGTTTCTTTCTGGGCCTCCTGCAGTGAGCTGCAGCTGGGTTTGAAGTATTCAGATGTCGATAAATAAATGGGTTGAAGGATTCATAGTAAATAATTGAACCTAGGTATTTTAAGAAACGGTACTTTCCGCAGGTACATCAGCAAAATTATTTTTGCAGAGCCATCTCCTTCCTTCTCCATATAGGGTATGATATGCTTCCCATTGGTATGCATCTTTAATATACTAAGTCCAAGATCACTCAGTTTGAGGGTTAGTAGAAAATGCCTTGTCTTCAATTTCTGAGATATTTGAATTAGTATTACTAAAGTATCGCGAACAAAGCAAGTGTGGAAGCTTTTACAGTGCTGTTGGTGTTGCCAAAATAAGGCATTATTTTTATATGTTTCCCACACTGGGAGCAAGAAACTCTCTTGAACCATAGGTGCCATTCCTCATCCGTACCTTAGGCACCCAAGCATCCATTTTCATTACACTGGTACATAACACTAGTACTGCAACATCATTTTACAAGTTGTTTTCAGCCCTGTGAATTTATATCATATTTGATGCAGTGCTTCACAACTTGTCCAGTCCACACCTAACATGCCTGATGTTGGCACCACTCTTGCCTGAACTGCCTGATACTGTTACCACCATTAGACTTAACTGGTGTCAGTTTTGCCCAGAAGTGCCAGGTTTCCCAGCATTCACTATCGTTTGATAATATCTACACTGTCTGCAGGGCAAGTTATTTTATCTCAGGCAATTCCTCGGCAGGCTGATTATTGGGAGGAAGCTTGCAACCATGCTTGACAGGGTCTCCCTGTTGAGTGGCCGCTCTCCGTATTATACGTCTTCCATTGCTGCGGTGAAACTGTGGGGTATAGTCGGCGTCCGTCGGCCCGAATACCAGAGTATAAGGCTGGCGTGGTCAGGAAGGCGCATTGGAAGCGGCCCAATCGATGCGTCCAGGTACTTACTATCGCGCCGGCCGGCGTCATATCCTCAATCTTTTGCCGCGCCGTGCGATGCAGAAGCAGTTTCTGCGGTGCAGGTTGGCGTTCTGAAATATTTCCGAAGCGAGGAGTTTCAGGCCGAAACAGAGTTGGCTGAAACGTTGAAACATTTTGTTTTCTTGCCTCAGTATTTTGCGGATGTCCGAAAAAAGTGAATAACTGTATTTCTTGTGAAACAGATACACTCATAGGGATTACCATACCTTGTGTATACCTTATTTAGAGGCCTGGAAACACGGCGTTGTTGGTTGCATGCTTGTGCTAAGTTTGCTCGCTTTATTAAGAGGAGGTTACACTGTGCCAGGTTGAGTGTTTCAGGAAGCGTTGCAGGTATAAAATGCATTGGATGCTCCGGCCCGCTTCCTCAAGAAGCGCCAGAGACAAAACAGTGAAGCCTAGGGTTGATGAACGGCGGTCACGGACGTCGGTTCTTTAAACTCGAAGTGGAGCCGGAGTTTTGCAGGAGTTTTCCATGGAGTCCCGCCCAGAAACTTTACTATTACAGGACGTGCCTTCTCAGGAGGTAGGCCAGGCTGAGGGGGGCTTCCTCAGGAGTGACTGTTCTTCCCTCTCTTCCCAAAGTTTAGAGCCTCTCCTTCTGTTGCCAAAACTTCTTTGAGGGTAGGCTGGATTCGAAGCTTCAGGTGGGGCTTTCTCCCATTTTGGGGTTCTGTGCCTAGAAACATATGCTTAAAATGGCAGAAGATTTGATTACTATGATTAGAGGTTCATGCCCCACCGATGAGAGCCTAGGGTGGAACCAGGTTTGATAGTTTTGAACAGTGTTTAGAGGCTTCAGAATCTTCTGTGGAAGATATACGGGAGTATCCTACTTATTCTGATTCCGGATGTGGATGATTCCTCCCTGCACAGCTTCTCCATGCAGGGATTTCTCATTTCAGAACTCTGCATTTCATGAGGAGCCTTTAAATGGGAAGGCCAGGATTACTCTGATTCAGGAAAGGCTTAGAGAATTCTGTTTTACCCCAGCATAGGCCTTTAGCTATTCCTCCTGTGTTTGAATGTGGTGGAAGATGAACTTTGGAGAACCCTGAACCCTGACTCTTTGCCTCCTGCTCCTGTTAAACCTGATGGGTATTATAAAGGTTTTGAAGCTCATAAATATTTGTTTTAAGAGTCCTAAGTAGGACCCAGAAACAATTTCTCAAGGGCCTAAGGTGTTCAGGAAGCTTCTGTGGTTAAAATCCTGTTCCCACTGATAAAGAGGCAAGGGCTTTTTGGATGGGTGGGGAAAGAAAGTGTGTCACTTCTTCCCTCTAGCCATGAGCATTAATTATCCAGTTTCACATGCTAAAATATCAAATTATCTCCTTCACAATTGAAATCTAAAAGTTGGAGGATGCTTTGGCGGAGAGTGAGAGTTGCTGGATTTGGTTCATGTAATGAACAAGTGGGTAAGCATTCTTTGCGACTATGGTTTTTAATTTTCATACCAGGTACCTCCTCGAGGGTGGCTACCAGTTCTGTAGCAGGCATGCCTGGGTTGAAGGGATGGGGGCCCAGCTGAGCATGTTAAGACAAGGATTTTAGTTGCTCCTTTACGTCTGATCATATTTGTTTTGGATGCTTTCTGGAAACGGTTTTAAAGAAACAGGAGGACAAGCTGGTCTATACAAACTGTTAAAGATTTTGCAGGGTGCAGCCGCAAAGTTTAGTAGAAATTGGCCTGCTAAAGGGGTGGACATATCCTGCTTATGAGATTCCCCAGAATACAAAGTGGAATCTAGGCATTAGTGGGGAGCAGGGCTCAAGGTTCTTTGCAAGCTAGAACTGGGGGTTCACCTGCTCAGACTTCTGGTGAGGCAGAGGGGTCAGTCCTTTGGTAAACAAGACCCAATGACCTGTCTTTTCAGCTGCCGGCAGATTTCCCGTCTAGGCAGCTCCTTTAGGAAGGAAAGACTGTCTCTTTTCAAAGAAAATTGGATTTAATTACTCAAGACAAGTAGATTGATTTGGATATCATTCACCACGCGGTTACAGATTTTATTTCCATACAATGCCCCCTTTTAAAGGCGCCCTTGAGCGTTCCTCCTCACAGAAAAAGAGGCTCACAAGTAGGGTTTCTCAGTTACTTCAGATAGGGGCCATTCAGCAGTCCTGTATCAGAAAGGGGCCTAAGTTTTGATGGCCTGTTTTATGTGCCAAGAAGGGGAACCGCGTGGAGACCAATTTTGGATTTATCTCTGCTAAACACGTTTTTGGACATTTCCCAAGTTCAAGATGTTGAATTACAACAGCTTTTACCTCTACTGGGCAAAGATCACTGGATGAGCTGGCTGCAGATCTCAAAGGAAGCTTACCTTCACATGTGCCTATAAGGCTAAGTTGCAGGAAGTATCTGCGGTTTGCAGGCTGGAAATTTTTCATTATCAGTTCTACGTGCGCGCACGAGCATCTACTGCGCCCCAGAGTATTTGCGAGTTCTGGCTCAGTGACCAACTTACTTCAGGCTTCAAGAATTCAAATCTATACAACTTACTTGGGCTGCCTGATTCTGGCTCAAGAAGGAAGACCTTCTACAGCATCTGGAATATGTTATAGCAGTGCTAGATGCCTAGGAGTATTCTGTGAACGAAATAAAGTCAGTCCTAGTACCCTCTCAGACATGTGCTTTCTGGGTGTGAGACTGAATACGGCAAACCAGATGGCCTTTTAACCCGGGTTTAACCTGAAAAAGAGTCTGTCACTTTGCTCCATCAACTATCTCATCAGTCCGTGCTGACTGCAAGGACAGTCCTTCAAGCATTAGGGTTCATGGCATCTTGTATTCTGGTGGCCCGGCGCGAAAACTGCATATGAGAAGCTACCATTGTCTCAAAAATGTATGGACGCTGCTGCCAGGATTTGGACACTGTCATTCAAATAATACCTTGCCTTGAAAAAGAATTCTTGTGGGTAGGCTCAGGAATGTCACACAAAACGAGACTCCTCTGTGGCCCAGAGCCAGAATCAAGATCTTAACGACAGATACTCGGATATTTGGCAGGGGGCTCATCTAAATGGAAAAGTGGATACAAGACCGTGGCCTGCCAGACTACAGCATCCATATCAAAGCATATATGAAGGAGATGTTAGCGGTCAGTTTACGTATAATAGCTTTCAAAGGGGTTACTTCTTTAGGGCAGGTGTTGATTCTAACAGACCTTGCAACTGTCATGTGGTACATCAGCAGCAAGGGGTACACATTCTTATCATCTATGCAGGCAACAATGATTTTTATGGGAGACTGCGCTAAGCTTGCAACTAACTCTTCAGGCAAGGTTTCTGCTTGGGAGCCTGGAACTCCGCCAGCAGATGTGTTAAGCAGACAAATCCATATGCGTTTGAGTGGAAACTGAATCTTCATGTATTTCCAGAAACTGACAGTGTCATAGAGACTCCAGACATAGAATCTGTTCGGCTTCTCACTAAACCACCAGCTGCCAAAGTATTTGCACAAAGGGTTTCATCACGCAGCTTGGAAGTGGATGCTCTGTCTTTCAGTTGGAAAAACCTTCATGTGTATGCCTTTTTCCACACTCTGCCTCTTCTTCCAAGGTACTATTAAAGGTCAGACAAGACAGGCCAGGATAAGTTTATTAGCTCCAGATTGGCCTCAGCTTAACTGGTACCACTACCTCACAGTCTGAGTACAAAGCCTCCATAGCCCTTTACCTCCGTTCCTCATCTGTTATCTCAGAAGGGGCGTTATCCTGCTCAATGTCAAGCTTCATTCTCTTCATCTAACAGCCTGGCATATTCTGTGTTGAAACACAGCAGGTCTCAACTTCCTCAACAAGTTTTAAATGTGATTATGGAAGCTAGAAGGGCCTAGTACCAAAGGAGAGTGTCACATGAGAAAAGTGGAAGGGGCATTTTGTATTTTGGGTACGAAAAGCCAAAGAATTTGGAGATTTCTGAGCCTAATTTGAGGTGTAAATCTTCAATATCTTTTACTGAGATTATTGGACAAAGGTTTGTCCCTTCTCTTTTAAATTAAGATTCATGCTGCAGCAATTTCGAAGCTCCGCTATGATTGGCTGACCCACCTTTGTTTTAAGCATCAGCCCTTTGTTTCCAAGCAGTTTTCTTAGAGGGGCAAAGCAGAATATAAGACCCCCCAGAGCTCCTACTGCTTGGGATCTCAATTTTGGCATTGGAAAAACTTACTCTAACCTTTTGAGCCTGCGGCTACTGCTGAATTGAAATACTTGTCATGGAAGACTGCTTTTCTGTTTGGCTATTACTTCTGCAAGAAGAGATTGTGGCCTACGAGTTACGAGGCCCACTTATGGCAGTAGAAGCCTTTGGGATTTTCCCATAAGGATAGAACATAGTATCCTTCATTACTAATCGCTTCGCTTTATGCCTAAGTGTGGTTTCTAGTGTGGCGAGCTTTAAACCAAGCTATTGCCATTTGCCCTACGTTTTGTGCAGACCCTCAAAATAAAAGGGAAAAGATTTTGCACACTTTAGATGTACACAGGCAATTGCGTTATTATTTAAGCAGGACTAAGTTTTTAAGGCAGTCCCAGCAGATTGTTTGTTTCTTTGCTTTGAGGTTTCACAGGGCAAGCCTGTTGTCAAAACAAACTATTTCTAGAGTGGATTGGCTTTTTTTGCATTGCATTTTGTTATTCCCATCATGGCAAGGAGATTCCAGCTGGGATTAGGCCTCTCAATTTCCCACTAGGGCTACTGCCACTTCAATAACAGCATTTCTAAGGGGGGTGGCAACTAAAGGATATTTTGGGAAGCAGCTACTTGGAGTTCAGTGCATACTTTCTCTAAAGCATTATCACCTTCCTATCTTCTCCTAAGTCCTGGGGGCTGGTTTTTGCCACAGCTGTTTTTCAAGGCATGTTGTCAGCTCCCTACTTCCTTTATGATTTGCAGCCGGCCATACTTACCTCTTGGCTTTGGGATTCTACCCAATAGTCACGACTGCAGCAATGGAAGGCGAAGAGGCATGAGTACAGTTTTGGCACCACCACCATGAAATGGCAGATGTTGGGGATTCCATTTGCTTGCCAGTCCAATTTTACTCCCTCCCTCCTTCCCCCTCTGTGTCTACAGGGGGTGGTTTGTTGTAAAATTGAGTTTACATATATATTTTTATATATATTGTTGTATATATTGTACATGTTTTGGTGCAGAATTATTTTGGGACTTATATGCTTTTTAGTTGGTCTTCTGACATCTGGGGCAAAGAAAAGGGCTGAGGAATATGAAACGGTCGTAAAATGCGCGTGGTACCCTGGCGGTACTGAAAGCGTCAGTCTAATGCCCAGACTGACGATCCAGCCAATATACTCTGGTATTAGGGCCGCGGGTGCGGACTATACCCCAATAGTCAGGACTGCAGCAATGGAATCCTCGAACATCTACCCCGGTTTTATGGGTAGGTTTTTCAAAACTGTACTTTTGCTGAGTATAACAAGGTTCTACCTCCTATACCCTTTTCTATCACCCTTAAGGTTTGCCACTTTTTTAGCCTGTTTGAATTCCCCCTCCTCAGGTGCCCACTAAGGAACCCAAGTCCCGATGGCATTTGTTCCAGTTTTAGGGGTTCTTCAGATAATAAAATGACCAATGGAGGAGAAAGCCTCTGGCTATGACAATAGCGGCCTACCACACACAACCCAGGATTCAGAAAGGAGGCTGGTTTCAGAGAATATGTCTCTTTTTTCCTTCATCTCTTTCAGAGCAGACTCCAATTTTGGGCAGATCTGGTGTCTCTTACAAGAACAGGTTTGGCCTGGCTGCAGGCACAGTTGCAGCTGGTGCTTTCCCTTGCCAGATTTGAAATGCATTTACAAGGTTCTTATGGCTATGGATAGGAAACATGGCCCACACCCTGATCATTTTGATGCGCTTGTTACTAAAGGGGAAAAGAAGTAGATCATGTGTTGTATTCCCAAGTCTGTAGGGCTGTTGATGCTACCATGCCAGGTGTAGAGGGATTTTGGCAGTGGTCCTAAGGAGAGACCCACTTAAGCCCAGGCTCCCAGCCATCAGTTTCTCACTATTTCTATATTTTGCATCAGGGAGCTTAGCATACTTTACCTTCTTGTTTATTTTCAGAGATTTGGATGAAATATTGCATTTTGTAGACTGAAATAGTTGTATGAAGAACATGCTACGAAGGCCATGCTGTGACATCTAAAGCTTTTAACAACATTGTAGTGCCTATAATGCCATGGATGGGACCATTAGGGTACCAAGTCCTAAATTC
>NW_025053551.1:0-9352 GCF_019279795.1 Protopterus annectens | reverse complement strand
ATTTTTTCCTTTTTAGTTTTTTTTCTGAACATTATGAGTATTTGTTATCATGAATTCAAAACAATTGAATTATGATCAGATATAGGACATGAAATGATTTTGGAATTAATTAAATCTGTTACCATCTGGTTTAGAAATAAAGACCCTATCTATTTTTTGAATAAGTTTTGTATCTGTTAGAAAAAAAGGTGTATGGTAATGATTTTGAATCTATCTGATTATTAATATCATTCAAATGATAAAATTAGCAAAAATCATTTAAATGTTTTGCATTAGATGTAATTCTTCTTTTCCTATAGTGGTAGTATCACTTTCATGTAGTATACAATTAAAGTCACCAGCTAAAATAATATCTCCTATAGAGAATGATATGATCTTATCAAAATGATGTTTCACTGTATTAATACCAATTCCAGGTATCAATATACATTAATTAAAGTGTAAGTCTTCCCATTAATTTGTATTGTAACCATACAAAACATTCCTTTGTCATCCTGATAAGACTTAATGGTTTTAGGAATGGGCATACTTTATTCCATAAAATAGCCACTCCTCTTTTTCTGAGTATGCTCTGAACTAACCAATACTGTATATTTGTTTGTGGCTAGTTTATCAATATCTTTTTTCAAGAGATGGGTTTCTTGCAGGAAGACTAAGTTGGCCTTATGTAAATTAATGTATCTTATTAGGCTTGCCCTTTTACACGGATTATTCAATCCATTAATGTTTAAAGAAATTCCTTTTAAAGATGTCATTTGGCATTTTTAAAACTTAAGAATCTTATGATCAAAATAACAAATAACATAAGTAATGTTACATCTCCTCCTTTATGTGTACCTTTAAATATAACTGTATTTATTGAATCTCTTATAGGATTTTGTATAGGATTCAATTTTGTTTGTACTGACAATGAGTGTACAAAATATATTGTGGATGTCAAAACTATATACATATAACAATGAACAAGTGAAAATAATGTAAGGATTAAACCTTGCATCCAGCCTGGAGTTAAAAACTCCAACTTAGAGTAGTATTTACCACTCAAGTTAACCCCCTACCCTAAGCAGCAGTACCTCAGCTACCACCTTATCAATTTAATACTGGTTATATTTAACTTAAATTAACAGCTTTCAATTCAATTATCTAGCAAGACAAGACTACACATTTGATAAAACAGCATCATATAAACTAAAATAAACTTTTTTTTTAAAACTATTCATACTACTATATACATCATGTAATACAATACACTTGTATTCAAATAGCATTCAAATAATCTTGATATTAGGAACCAAGAGGAGAGAGAGAGAAATAAAAGACGTGAAAGAGGGAGAGAGAGAGTGAAAGAAAGAGAGAGAGGGAAAAAAAAAAAAAAAAAAGGAAGGCATATTTACATATTAATTTATTCAAAGTATGTAAAAATAAGTTCTAACACTCATTTAAATCAAAAACTTTGGCTAATATGGTTCAGACATTACATATATTAAGATGCATCTATTTTCTGTCATGTAAATGCAGTCAACAGCTTCCAAAAAAAAAAACCTTGAATTGCTTGTATATGAGCATTTTACTCATAATCATTATTGTCAATAGAATAAAATATTATATTTATAGAAATTGTTATAAATCATACTGCATAGTTATGCAAATTCTCAGAAACACTTGCATTATTGTAAAAGCCATCTGTACTTTGTATGTCTAGACTGCTGCTTTAAAATATATCACATGACAATTTCTTCCAGAATAGAGTTATAAAGTTATTTATGCTTGTCAATCAGATGAATTAAATGAGTTACAGTAATGTATATGTTTGGAACATAAGTTTTTAACACAGATTAGTATGCTGCAGTCAAGTAGATTTTCAAAAACACTTGAATAAATGTTTCATTTTCTATGCCTTCTAAAATAAGACATTTACTTACTACAAGAAACTGCATAATTTAAAATCATTATAACTGACATATTTTATGAATTATAACATAGATATTTAAGTAATTATATAAAATAACTCACATTTAGATGTTAAAGAGTTCATTTTCCTTCACATAGTCGCATTTGCATCAGTTCTTCTTCCTGGTAGAGTGTTCTTTCTGAATCTGCAATGTGTCAGTGTGATATCTGGGTCAAAGGTCAAACTGACTGCTTTCAGCTTCTCCGTGAGAATTCTGAGAGTTGAAGCTTTTAAAACAACTCGAGGACACTGTTCATGAAGTAGCCCACATCCCAGATTGTCTCCCTTAACATTTTGGCGGGAAACTTGTTAAAAACTAGTGACAAACATTCATTTAGCAGTGTAAATGCATCTAAACATGACAAAACCTTCACAGTGTATTTTACAGGTTATTACAGCCTCTATGTAAGTGAAATTAAGCCCAAAGTTATTAATAAGTAATAAAACTCAATATTTATGTCCCAACTCAATTTTTATGCAAATCTTATTATTTACTGTGTCTATATGATCAAACGCATTTCTATATATTAATATGAAAAAAAAATAAAGAGAAAGAATAAAGAAAAGAAAAAGAGAGTAGAAAATAAAAGAGTGTAAAGCAGAAATAAAAAAAAATGTAAGAGAATTCTATAAGATGTATATACAATGGAGTATTACTGTTTATATTAATAGAGTTAAAAATAAAACATATTATTTACTATTATTTAGTTCTAATTATTATTAGTTAAAGCATGACAGATTATTTACAAACAAGCATAAGCAGTATAATCAAGAAAGTATAATTAGGAATAGCATTTGAAGAACATATAAACTTTTTACAAGGAATAAATATGTTATTATTCTATTAATCATATTTTCATTACTCTTCTCTCCCTGCCCTCCCCCACCCTTTACCCACTACATAATCTAAATAGAATGTCATTGTTTAAACAAAGAAAAGAAGAAAAGGAGAAAAAAAAGAGAAAAAAATGTATCAAATTACTGACCTTACTTCTCTTTTCCAGAAAGAGAAACAAATTGAATAATAGCTTGTTATTAGTTCTTCAGATATTTTGACTGGTTATGAAGCAAAACATTTCTGCACACAGAGAATAACTTTGATTAAATCTTTTCAGAATATTTGTATTTCTGGAAATGCAGGAACTATATTTAAAAGATTAATAATGAAGTAAAATGATGAGAGAAAAAGAAGAAAAAAAAACATAGAACAAGTCATTTGTTTTTTAGTCTCTTCTTCTTCTCTGAAGTCTTCCACGAAGTTTCAGTTGCCAGTCTCTTTAATGAAGCACTAGCCCATTCCATTTCCTCTATTTTATCCAAAATTTTTTGATAAACAGTAAAGCAGAGTCTAAGTCATCAAAAATTTTAGGACCATCAGGAAGGAAAGATTTTTAGCTTGGCAGGAAACAGAAGGTATGTTTTTAAACTGTGCTTTTTAAGCTCCCTTATTAGTGGCAGAAAAACTTTTCTTTTAGCTATTACCAAGGAAGAATAGTCATTGTCAAAACGCACAGTTGTCTCATTAATCTTAACAGGAGCTTTAGCCCAAGAGATTTAAGAACCATCTCTTTATCAAAAGATGATAGAAATCTAACTATAACTGATCTAGGATAGTTTTTGTTAGAGTTAGTATTAGCTATAGATCTATGTGCTCTTCGATACTAAAAGAGAATGCTTTGGTAAAGTCTAAAGTTTTAGGGAGCCATGTTGTTAAAAAGAAGTAATATTGTTACCTTCAATATTTTCTGGCAGTCCAAAAATCCTAATGTTATTGCACCTAGATCTATTTTCCAGGTCATCCAGCTTTGTTTGTAAATGTATTTTGTTTCAGCAGAAACTCAATGTTGATTTCCTCTTCTTGGATTCTATTTTCCATGTCATTCACAGCTTCTTCTATGCCTGTCATCTGGATCTTCTGTTGTTGCAGGTCTATATGTAACAAGTCTGTTTGTTTTGTAGTTTTTCTATGAAGGTATCTATTTTAGTATCCATTTTATCTATCTTAGCAGTAAGTTGCTGGATTATAGTTATCAGAGACTGAAGTTCTTTCTTGATGCTGGTGTCTTGAGAATTTGTCTTACTGGAACTCATTTCAGACTGATAAACTGACAGGAAAATTTCCAAAGTGATTTCTGACAGGAATATTGTTAAAATTTCCTTTCTTTTTTAGATATAGTTCAAGAACTATATAAAACAAACATATTTAGAAAGAAAATTACTTCAAAAATTAATTTTTTAAGTAATTAATTCCTGTCAGTGTAATAAAATTGGTGGAGCTGAAGAAATCTGCTGCTATCCTGTGTTCATCCTTGGCCACGCCCCCTTAGTATGTATTTTCTGAAGGATATGAAGTCTGAATCTCATATATGTCATTATTTAGTGACTTCAGTCCTCCATAATTTGCCAGAAAACCACAAACTTTATGACAATCCAACCAAAGCTATGAGGCTAAATCTGAACAGTTGCCATGCACACACACACACACACACACACACACACACACACACACACACACACACACACACACACATACATGCAGTTTCTCTCTCATACAGACAGAAAGGATAGTTTAAATTACATACACATACATACACATGCACTCTCTGTCTCATGCAGAAAAGAATGGAACCACTAATTTAAAACATATGCATATTTTTTTTTTTTTTTTTTTTTTTTAACTTTTAACACCGCCCATTGGTTCATTTCAACGAACTACATCTACCGTTCAGCCCCTGGCTTCCGTGTCTTCACGTTCCTCATTGGACAATGACAGCAATGACAATATCCCGAATGGGCAACAGCGTCTTACGTCGCTTTTGGAGTCCAACAGCTCACAGAGGGAAGGTGATATTGGCGTTCCGAGCCAGAAGGGTCTTCTAAACTTTTCTACAGTCTCGGGAAAGCATTCTGAAGATGTTTTTCTTGTCTCTGGAGCCAGGCCCAAACGACAGACTGCTACTCGCACATATGGCATACCAGAGGCGTCTTCACGCAAAAATAATAAATATAATGAAGGTACTGTACCCACTAACGCTCCGCGTTCTGGGAGCGTTGAACAAATTGTTACGAATAAGAACTATTGTTTGGACAATTTTCTTAAGTTAAAATATGATTTCAATACTAATAACAAATCTATGCATGTTGGATTTATTGAAGAAGGTAACAGCAACTCGCTTATGGATAAAATATATGATTTTGGTAACAAATTAAATAAGATAAAGTCATTGCAGGTTGAAAATGCATACTTACGTAAAAACATTGAGTGTGGTATAGTTCCCATGGGTTTGAGATTCTTCAAACAGCCATTGGGTGTGGAAATGAGTGAGGATAACATCAAAACTTGCAATGACATGTTTGACAGTTTTGGTAAAGAATTTATGCAATTCATTATTGTCTGTAATGATTCCAAACTGAGTCGGTTGTTGAATGAAGTTGATGTGTTGAATAAGTCTATTACAGATGATTTATTGTTTCCCCAGTGGGAAAAATTACATAATAAACAGTTTGATTATGGTAATAATAATAGTAAAAAAGTGTTCGAAAGGAAAAGCAAGAAATTTATGAGGGATATGTCTCAATATAAGAATGGGACTGTTTATAGATGGAATAATAATTAGGCAAGGGACTTCGATAATGAGAAATATGCAAATAAAAGACAGGAAGTCCCTAAACATTTTTCATATCGGGATGATTTTTTAGAAGAGCAGGGGAGGGGGCAGTATCGATGGCAGGAAGTTGGAAGGAACAACAAGGGTTCCAACAGAACACATCCACAGAGGGGGAACAAGGACAGGCAATATCAGTGAAAGAGGATAATTTGTATACATGTATTAATGAACTGGTGGATATCAGTCTGGATATTCATCAACCTGACATTGATGCCATTCTTCATCAAAATGGGGATGTTAAAATATATAATTATAGCGCATGCACAGTGCAATCGGAATTTTTTGATATTTTTGAAAAAGGAATGAAGTATATTCCAGATAAATCGTTTGATTTACTGGATACTATGGTGGAGATCAAGCTATTTCTTCGTAAAGTAAATTTAGGGGTATTTTTCCATGATAATGTGCACAAGCAGACAGTATCATCTTTAAAGAGAAAGAGCACTTTTACCCCACCTATGCACAAGGCAATATGTTCTTTTGAAAATGTGGTCAATTCGCAGTTATATGATTTATACAATACACAAAAATATAAAAAGAATTGTCACCATGGGTTGAATATTAAAAAGATCCATACAGTGATAGACTACCTTTGTGAACAGAAAGTAAGAATTATGGTAGCTGACAAGGGGGGCGGTATAGTTCTCTATGACCAAGAAAAATATATCGGAAGAATATTTGATATATTGAACAATTCTTCCTTTTATGAAGTTTCTTCTTTGAATCAGGTGAATATCGCTCACAGTAGGATTGATTCCTATCTCGAAGAACTTCTTTTAGATACTCGCATAGATGATGAACTATACCGATATCTCCGGGTGGAATATCCAATCTTGGCTACTATCAATGGTATTCCCAAGGTTCACAAAAACCCGGTTGATCCCCCCTTCAGACCGATAATTTCTGGTAGTCATAGCAAAGTGTTTCCTTTTGGAAAAGTTATTGACCATCATTTAAAGCATATTTATAGAGAAGTAGGACATATTATGAAAGACTCCTGGGAATTCCTAGGTATCTTTAAAATGGACTTGTGGAGTCCTAGTTTAATTTTTGTCACCATAGATATTAAAGATTTGTTCTCTTGTTTCCCGAAGGATGAAGGTGTTGAGAGATTCCTGAGTAGTTTGTATAAGAATAGTGGTTTGGATCAGGATACTATTGTTTTGATGAGGGAATTCTTTGAAATAGTGCTAGACAACAACTTCATCTACTATGAAGGGGAATATTATAGACAGATTTCTGGCGTAGCGATGGGGGCAGCCTGTGCCCCCATGTATGCCAACTTAGTTCTTCTTGATTGGGAAGAAGAATTTGTCTTAAAGTCCCCTTGGATGAATTACATCAGGTGTTTTGTCCGATACCTGGATGACATCTTTATGTTATGGGAAGGTGACGAAGCTACACTAAAAAGTTTTATTGATTATTTGAACCAGACCACAGGCTTTTTACAGTTTACACATCAATGTTGCAAGGAGGGTATTAACTATCTAGATGTCTATGTTTATTCTGATGGCCATTCCTTTCAGTCAAAATTATATAGAAAGGAGACTTTCAGCAATGCTTATTTGCATTTTGGGAGCGCACATACGTATTCATCGAAACGCAGCATTGTCAAGGGACAGTGCATTAGAGCGGCACGTATGTCGTCCAATGTGGATAACATGTTAAATGAATTGCAATTTATAGGTAATTTATTCAGGGACAAGGGGTACCCCAATAGTATGATTGAGGACATTATACATTATGTGGCTAGTGAATGGGAAATAAATATCCCTCATTATTAGGTACTGGGCTGGTGCTAAGTCTGCCAGCCAAAATAATACCACAAATGAAAATGCCATACAAGGTGAAAACCTTATACCAGGGCTTGCATTTTAAAACAAGGGGATTATACGAAGGATGTCAAGGACATAATTTCAAACAACTGGAATATATTGATAAGTGACGAGGGGATAAAGGATAACATTTCTAACTGTCCTTACTTTGTTTCTAAGACAGGCATGAATTTGAAAAAGATCATTGAGGTTAAAACACAAAATTATAAGAGTAGGGCATATAATAAGAAAGGCACTAGAAAGTGTGGCCAGTGCAATTACTGTGGGTATATTATGGAGGAAACTACAATACTTTTGAGCAATAGCATTCATAGCAAAATTTTTTTCAGCTATGGTAATTGCCAGTCTCAACATCTGTTATATCTGGCAAAGTGCTGCTCATGCAGTAGTTTTTACGTCAGGAAGACGGACCGACGATTGAGGGACAGAATCTATGACCACACTTACTGTATTAAAAAAGGGATACCAACAATGCTCTCTCTCGTCATCTTCTTAGCAGCCCTGCATGTCAGGGGTTTAAATTTGCAATTTTAGGGGTTGTATCTCCCAACCCTAGGGGTGGCAACATAAAAGCAATTGTAGGAGAAAAGGAGATAAAATGGCAGATAAGGCTGAATGCAGCCTCACCTCCAGGACTCAACGAGGTGATACCTACTAAACCCCTGGTAAAAACTTAATACAAAAAAAAAAAAAAAAAAAAAAAAAAAAAATTTATGATTATAACCATGATGTGGGTTTTTTTATATACAAGGGCATTATATATTGCATTTTATAGTGTTTTAATAGATATATATATATTTGGTTTATATCATATAGGAATGTATTATATCTATTTAATGTTGTGTTTATAGTGTTTTGTATATATTGTATTGATTATTGTCTGGAATTTGTATGGTATTAGATTGTTACAGCCAAAACTATGTTTTTATATAGGGATGGAGCAGCATTTACTTTTTAGTTTTTAGAATTCAGTTGTGTTTCTTTAACACTTGCATTTTAATTAGTTAATTGATCAATTAGGGCGAGTAGAAAGGTATATAAGGCAGCTTTAGTCAACTAACACTGTTCTGATGAAATCTTTGTAGTCAGATGAAAGCGCTCAACGAACTGTTTGGTATATTGTTCAAATAAAGAGAATTATATATGCAAGGCTCCTGGCAATTCCTTGGACTTGAATGTTCGTTTTCTCTGTTTTATATATATATATATATATATATATATATATATATATATATATATATATATATATATATATATAGATATATATATATATATATCAAGCTAGGTCAAGTATCCTAAGCATTTTAAGCATTTTACTGTTGCCTGGTTGTGTGGACTTTAGCTTTGTAATTCACTAAGACTGCTTGTAGTGCCCTTCTTGTCTTTTTTTTTTTTCCGGAACAGTGATTGTCAATTATTATTGTAATTGCATTAAGCAGCTGACCTTAAAGTGCACAGAATAACTCTATTGTAGTTCTGACCCCTCTTGTACTGTGCCAGTTCAGGCTTGCTATGAATTTGGTGCTCAGAAGCGTGGAAGCTTTTATCCTTTCTCCTTATTTGGTGGACTGGATTAAATGTTGAATCACTTTTAAGTATGGAGTGAAAGGATGCTGAATTAAAAGCAACCATCAAGACAGGCAAAACTAGAGGAACAGGAGAAGGAGAAGGTGGCTCCATTTGTAATAAGTTATAGTATCGCTTCTGCACATCAATAACCTGTGAACTATACCATTTGAAAATATCCCTCATTTTTGAAATAGCTTCCCCAAAACTAAGCTCTTCAATGGGAGAACCAGTGCCGTTAGACTCCTCTTCTGGAGAAGCATGCTCCAGAGGAGAAGGAATCTAGGTAGAGTACGCTAAGGATTCAAATTTTGAAGAAAAATTTAGAAGAT
>NW_025053550.1:0-10034 GCF_019279795.1 Protopterus annectens | reverse complement strand
TGAAAAATGGCAAGACCTTAATATACAACTTGGGTTCAGGGGCTACAGCTAACTGTTGCTAGAATATTTCGGTCCACTTGAAAATTGACTTAAGAAAGAAAATAGATGCACAATACAAAAGTCATTTCAGAAAGTTTGGAAAACTGGAATATTTTATTAAAAGACTGGATAGTGTTTGGTCTCAGGTTCATTCTTTCAGTGAACGACTGAAACTAGTGAAACAGAAAAAACTCATAAGGGATGCTAATGATTTTGCTTCAGGTCAAGTTTTCCTTTGGCCTAGAACTGGAAACACACTCATACAAGCTACATCTAATACTGACAATTTTATCAATGCCTCTAACTCAAAACTTTCTACAAATGGGATTTCTAATACTGTTTTCGATACAGTTCCTTCTTCTATGCCTACAACCAGCAATGTGATGAATAATGAACTGATATCTAATAACCATTCTTCCTATCCTTTGAATGACTTGAAAGATGTAAATTCTTCTAGTGATACACCTCCTCCAAACCAGCAAGCAGCTAAAGCTTTTCTTTTAGCAGGAGCTAAACCTAAGGATTCAGCCCCTGCTACTAACTGTTTTTTACCCTTTCCTGTAAAGCAACAACCAGGATGGAGAGGCCGATCCAACAGCAGAGGGCCACAAAAAAGAAAAGGATCCGAAGAAAGGTACACAACAACAAGAAAACAGGGAAATTGAACTCTTTAGTACATAATATTTCTGACTATGTTTTATCTGAGTCAGACCTCTCCCTTTTAGAGAAAGGTCTTAATTTTATACCTTCCCAGACTAGTTTTCTCAATGATGTTCTTGTTGATCTAAGATTGTTTTGTCGCAATTTATCTCTCAAAATCTTATTCAAAAATAATAGCGCTTTAGATACGAAAGATTTAAAGAATTTTTTTAGAGTTAAAAGCAGTTTCATACCTTTTATGCCTCATAATGTTGAAAGTTTTCTGAAAATGTGTGAGACTGACTTTTATGAATGGTTTGCTCTTAACAAGAAAAGATGCTGTTTTTTTTAACATTACCAAAGCAGAACAAGACTCTCTGCATGCCTTAATAAATAATACAGACATTATCATCAAGTCAGCTGACAAAGGGGGAGCTGTGGTTATTATGAATTTTTCAGATTATGATAATATTATGAACAATCTTCTATCTGATGATATTGTATATGAAAAGGTTACCCCAGCAACACTAAAGAAGATTATTAAAACTGTACATTCAGATCTTTATGACCTCCTGATGGGTGGTCAGATTAGTTGTGAGCTTTATGAATATTTCCTCATAGAATTTCCCACAACTCCTATAATTAAAGGTCTACCGAAGATTCACAAAGACATTACTCCTGTACCGATGAGACCTATAGTCTCTAGTGAATGTTGGGCAACCTCCACCATCTCTTCCTTTGTAGAGAGTCTTCTTAGACCTTTGGTAGACAGCATCCCTAACATCCTTAGAGATTCTTACCAACTAATAGATTCCTTAAAAGATTTAGAATTTGAAAAGAAGGATACAGAGTTGCTATTGGTTACTATGGATGTTAAAAATCTCTTTACTTGCATTCCAAACGATCTGGGGCTTCAAGCTATTAATGAGGTACTAGTTAGTTTATCTGACTACAGTAATAACAGACAAATTTTGATTAATTATCTATTAGAACTGATACTTAACAACAATGTTTTCCTATATCAAAAACAACTCTATTTGCAGAGATGGGGGGTTGTCATGGGTACCCCCTGCGCAAATAGTTATGCCAATCTTGTGGTTTACAACTGGGAATGTGAATATCTATTTAAACATTCTGAGTTCAATAGAATCAAGATTTACAAGAGGTTTGTGGATGACATTTTTTTTTGTTTGGGAAGGCACAGAGACTGAGTGTATTAAATTTATTAGTGAGCTAGAAACCACTTCTTCCTTTTTAAGGTTTACAGTGGAGACATCTTACAATCAGGCACACTATTTAGATTTGAAGTTAGAGTTTAATGGTAACAAGATTGTCACCTCGCTATACAGGAAACCCACCTGGAGAAACACATTGCTTCGTTTTGAAAGTATGCATCCCAGATTTACTTTCAAGGGAATAATATCTAGTCAAATGCATAGAATATTTAAGATATGTAGTGACAGGAATACTTTGCAATCAGAACTCAATACACTTGAGGCCTTATTTAGAGAAAGAGGTTATCCTACCAAGTTGATAACAGAATGCAAACGAGAAGTTTCAAGTAAATTAAATATCAATTATGGTTCAGTTGCTAGTGAACAAAGGACTGGCTTTAAGCAGCATTTTAGGACTAATGAGAGATTTACTGACAAGTTGAGCTATGTCACTAGATTTACTAGTGATATTATTAATTTGAATAAAATTGTCTCCAGAAATTGGAATGTTCTAATAATGGATCCCTTTACTAAAACTATAGTGGGTGATTACCCCAGGTTTAGTTACAGAACATCTCATAATCTAAAGGAGCGTCTTTGTTCAGAAAGGACTGCACAATATAACAATGAAGAGAGTGATAAACAAGGTACTTTTCCTTGTGGTCGATGTTCCATGTGTCCCTATATATCTAGGAACATCAGTTTTTTACATCCAGAAGGCCTTTTCACCTTTATTCCTAGGTTTTTCAGTGATTGTAATACTATTAATTTGATTTATTTAGCTACTTGTGACTATTGTGATGCATTTTATGTAGGGTTAACCAAAAGGCGGCTTCATGATAGAATTTATAATCACTGTTATGATATCAAGAAGGGACATGAATGCAATGCCCTAGCTAAACACATCATTGAACACAATACTCACACTTTTAGTTTTAAAGTCTTGGAGAAAATAGCTATAAACCCTAGAGAAGGAGACAGTAATAACCAGCTAGCTGTTAAAGAACTCAAGTGGATCTTTACCTTGAAGGCTCACATACATCCTGGGATTAATCAGTCTGTATCGGTCAAACCCATTTTGAATAATAGGAAATTACAATAAATTGGTTTTTGACACATATATGTGGTCTCAACATCTATTTTTTGTATCTTGACTGGGAGTTTAGGCCTCACTTTCTGGACTTATTACTTATTTGAATTAGCTTGACTTACCAGATAAGTATTTAGTCTTTTTAATATACATGATATAAAATTACTTTTCATATTTGATTCTCTTCCTTTCTTTTTTTATTTGTCATACATTATGAACACAGTCACATAATCGGTCAGTAACTGTATTTTTATTTTCATATTTTCTACTTATACATACATATGTTTTTGCTTATTTATTATTAATGATTTTAATAATATATTTTTCATATATGGGCATGATAATTAATATAATTAAATATATATTTAATATTTTAGTTTAAGATATACATGTAGATTAATTGTTTGAAATCAACATACATACACATATGTACATGTATATTGGATGGGCATATATATATATATATATATATATATATATATATATATATATATATATACATATCTTGGTATATATACATTTCTCTATACATACATCTTTTCACATCCTATATTCTTCCCTTTTATATATTATTTTTTTATTTATAAAAGAATTCATTTATATATATTAGTAATAACTCACTAAATAGTTCATATATATATATATATATATATATTTTAAATATGTAAAATATTTATTTATATACACCTATACTGAGTTTAAATGATCACTATAATATTCTTTACATAAGTGATCCTAGAGACAATATTTTCAATCTTGTTTTATCCTTTTGAAAAGAGCATTCCTTAGTATTTAGTGTTATATAAATATTGGTTTCAAAAATTTTATTGTTATTTTTTCATTTTTATAGGTAGTTGGTGGGAAAATATCATGATGGTTAATTATTACACCATTTTTATAATTTTTTCACTTCTCTAATTCTGACACTAGCAATATGAACTTCGTTGTTTTTATGGCCTTTTTACATTTGGCATCCAGTATAGTTCTGGTTTAGCATGGTTTGATGAGTGAAGTACTAGTATTATTACGCTCAGACATATTAAATTACTGCTTCTTGTATGCTTTCACCTATGAGTCTCACAAACATAACAGGTACTATTTTCAGGATAAACTTTGATACTATGTATTGGTATTGTTATACATGGGATGTTGAGTTTAGATACTCTATAGCACGATTGTGTAGAGTGTTTTATTCATGAGTTCTACGAACACTATAGCCTTTGTTTATTATGAATCATGTTTGAAAGTCAAGCATGTTTTAATATAACTCCATGCTTAACATTGGTTTATATTAAATAAGTATGCTTATTTCGTATATGCATACCGCTACATTGTTTTGTTGATATGCGATGTTCTTTTGTTGATACGAGATGTTTTTAAGGCAGTTGAATACAGGCATTTTGCTCTATAAGATGTTTACCTTAGAAGGTGTGCTGCTTGACTTTAAGCTTTCCTTTAAAACTGCACTTGCATGTACTATTTGTTAATGAACTAGTCATGCCTATATATGTCATACATAGAGCATGATTGTTCAGCATTATGTTGGTGTTTTTTATAAGTAATATTGTCGCTTAATGTTTTTTAACGTATTTTAACTAGATTTCATTTTATTTGAGTGTCTTCACAGATCGTGGTAATTGACTGCTGTTTTTTCTAATGGACTTGAATATCTTGTTTGTACCTCTTTAATTTTGGAAGACGCATCAGTGAGCTGCCTTCCTATCACAGCTTATTAGTTGGTGATGAATGTCTTAATTGCTTACATTTTAATTGTTAACATTTTAAAGTGGCAACATTTTAAGTGGCAAGTCTTTTACACTATGGATTACTGACTATCTGAAGCTGAGATATAGGCATTATTCTGTATATATGAAATCCAAATTTGGGTTCGTCGCTGAGCACGATTTCTATATACCATATTTTTCATTACCAATATTGAAGCGGGTGCTTAGTTAGTTGCTTTACTAGAGTTTTAGTTATTATATTAACCTAGATTTGTCAAACTAACCCTCAAAATAGGTTTTCATAGCCTCATGTTAGTTCATCATTGGTTCACTGTGTCTCATAGTAGTAATACTTATATGCGTCATTAGCATTCATTAGATCCAGTTTGGTGTATTTTTACAAACATATGGACTGGTATTATATTCAAGTCATTTGTTTATTTGGATTATTGTTTTTCTGGCTGTCATAGTCAGGTTTGTTGATTTGTTTTATACTTCCACTGTCATTTTTAAGAACAGCTGTTGCCAATTACATCATTAAGTAATGATCAATGTCTTTTTGGCTTGCGTGCCAAAAAATGTTGTATATAAGAAGACAAGTTTTTAATGTTGAATACACCTGAAGAAGCGTAGTCCAACTACGTGAAAGCGCTTGTGTGTTTTTATGGCTCAATAAAAGATATTATATTTATTCAACTTTTCCATGTGGTGACTCCTGCTGGAATCTGATATCATCATCATATGCATAATCTTCCAATACAGGTAACAATAGTCTACAGATAAGTCATGTTACCTGCACGTTCCATGTCAACATGCTGGGTGGCTCCGGCCTCCATGATGACACATGTATGTTGCTGTTCCTGTTGTTGGCCAGGAGCCACCACGCTTATGAGCAGCTCCTCCACTCTGGTGAGGGGGGGGTGAATAGCTACCCCACCACCTGTGGCAATCTGTTGTGGAAGGATATCAGACGCATGCTGCCAGACATGTCTAATTAAATCACTGCAGTGATGGCGTACCTGCTCATATGTCCAGTTATGCATGCCTATGTCATTTACCCGATGAACAAGATCTTGCCACAGTGCAGTCCGCTCATGCTTGTCCTGGTTGGTTCTAGAGAACAGCAGGGTGTAGTGCTGCACCAGGCTGCTGTGCATTTTGGCTTCCTCTGCAGCTGTATAACACAGATTTCTTTGGTGGGACATGCCCCTGGAAAACAGTTAAACAAGATGTGTGAGCAAGTCATGTGGCACACTTAACATTCTAAAGTAAAGATATCAATTAACTGCTATATATAGCATCCGATTGGCTGTCAGAGGATACACACATTCAATGCCACATATTAGTGCTCAGGCCACAACTGGCTGACAGTGCCTGGCACGCTCTATATATCAAACCATGTTCTGCACAGCAGCAAAGAGAAGCCAGTATGTAAGACTATACACCAGTACATGGCACACTGTATGTGACACAATGCACCACCTAGCCACAGGAGGTATATATATCAAGCTAATGCATAAAGAAAGATGTCATCCATTGCAATGAATATAAAGTACAGTTACAGTATTACCAGTATACCACCCTAGTCGTTGATGCCAAACCCCTGCCTAACATGTGCACAGTTGTTAATATAGGTGGCATACTGCTGTACTAGACTATACATGCTGCTAGATACACATGTAAGCCCTGTAACACACATATGACTTGAGGGCATGGTACAGGCATAATTACACACACATCAGACATACATACAACACACAAATGTATGCCAACCCAGATGAGCTTTACCTGTGTACCATACAATACAGTGTGTCACTACTTACAAAACCTTATGCCTGAGGTATGTAATCTGTGAGGACTACAGGGAACACACAAAACAGTGTTTCCAAGCAATGTGAACATACGCCATACTGTACTGTTTAGGCCTACAACTTCAGGTAGTACTACAGTTCATATGGGAGTTGGATTCACCAGCAGTACCACTCACTAAGCATACATGTATTGCTTTAGCCTACAATGGGACACCACAGTCGACAACAATGTCACACCATATGCCATACTACTTTTTCTGCCTAGCAATAGCATACACATCTTTTGCTGGGATCACAGCTAGGACACAAACTACCATGACAGAAACAATTTCACACTAAGCTATCACACCTTTACAGACCTTGCACACATTCACCAACACATTCATCATCACACTCAGTCAACCTCACATAGCAATTATTGCACTAAGTACATGTGTGTATGCATCGTGTCATAGGTAGGTAATACGCTATTGGCCCTAGGGCCTAGAGCAGCCTAGCCATACACTACCCTGGCCTTTGACACATATGTAATTTAATTTCACTTGCCCCTGTCAACCAGAGCCACAGAGGTGATTCCCGGAGTGTATTTCCTATCTCCCAACCAATCATCAGTTATGACAACTGCTAATGAGGAGCTTTGCTTGCTATTGATAGGTGGTTTGTTCCAGAGTATGGCATGTCTCTGAGATAGGAATCTATCCCTCCAGCATGTGCAGTTTAGTGAGCTGACAAGGTTTAGGGTCCTAGAGTGTGTATCTGGGAAGGATTGTAATATGTTTACGTGGAGGATGTCCAACAGCTATGGGTGTAACATAACTCTGTATGTTAGGCAGAGGTCATCTCTAGGTAGGCGGTATGAAACACAGTCTAGCTGTGGTTTTGTGAGTCGGTCTGCATGGGGCATCTGTTTGAGGCTGGTATTACTCTGTGTGAGGTATGTCTGTGGCCTTTCCAGTTGCTGTAGTTGTCGTGAGGTACATACCACATGGGGCATTGTACTCTATAATGGGTTTTAAGTGTGATGAGTAGAGGGGAAAACTGACCTATATTTCCCTAGATGACACACCTTTTGTGATGACATGTACCACGTAGACAGAGTACATGACTAGTGTGGCACTGTGATTATCAAAGGGGAGGCTACTGTCCACCTGTGTCCCATCTTCCCTTATCACACCATCAGTGTTAGGTAGACTACCACCTATGTGGTAGTTAATGGGTACAGTGTTTTGGCAAGAAGGGATGGCACTGCAGTGTCAACACTCAGCTTCAGTCCATACCTTGGTCACCATTCACCTGTCGCAGTAAGTATGCCCCGTGTCTCTCTCTCTCTCTATATCTATCTATCTATATATATATATATATATATATATATATATATATATACATATATATATATATATATATATATATATATATATATATATATATTTATATATCTATATATATATCTATATTTATATATATATATATATTTATATATCTAGCTATATTAATATATATATATATATATATATATATACACACACACACACACACACACACACACACACACACACACACACACACACACACACACATACACACATACATATAAACATCCTTTGCTGTACATATAGATGTATATATAGGCACATATACAGTCCACTTTTCATGGTGGGAATATCAGTTATGTGACAGTTGTGAGATATACAGTTATGTAATAATATTGCACAGTGTTGTGCAGACTGCATTGAAGTTGTCCTCAGCCCATGTAGCTTTAGCAGGCCTCACTGGCTGCAACACTGCAAAACTAACGAAGCATACCCACAGCGTTTAACCACCACATGTCATATACCAGCACTGCATGCTGTTTTCTTTGCCACACACTACAACCTACATAGAAATATGCACATAACAACCTTCAACTACATATATATATATATATATATATATATATATATATATATATATATATATATATACACACCCTTCACAAACAGTTGCAGTATGTCCCTTGCCCTATGCACATGCACAGATACATATAGATACGTACTGCTGCCACATATGGATGATTCACAGTATGTAGAGTACTCTTCAAAAACATCTACTACATGCCAGCAAATACATATGTGTTACATACCTTTCTTTTGTATTTCTCTGTTCCGTCTTTTTTTAAAGAAAATTATTATTATTTTTTTTTTTGGTTTGGGTTTTCTCTATCTGTTGATGTTGCTCTTTCTTTTTCTGTATCTGTCTGTTTCTGTCACTTTGTCTGTGTCTGTGACTGTGTCTCTGTCTCTGTCTCTCTCTCGCTCTTGCTCTCTCTCTCTCTCTCTCTCTCTCTCTCTCTGTTGCTGCAATGAGATTATTGCATGTGTGGACAGCAAGTACAGCCTGCTTTTCTAGGTATCTGCAGAAGTGCATGTGACGGCCTCCGCATCAATTGGTGCCCACCATTTACTAATTGCATGCAGCCTGCTGTGTGGTAATTGCAGTACTCACTGTCATAGCAGCCCACTGCTATAAAATGCTAAGTTAGGTAGGTGTAGCCCTTTCAGCTTTCCAAAGTGAAACCCATGCTTGTTTGCTGTGGACACCGTTGTGTCAGTCAGAAGGTTGGTATAATTCTTATATCTGAAGCTAGGTTGTGTTTTGTGTGATTTGCATGTTGTACTCAAACCTGAATGTTGCTGCTTTCTAGTACACACTTGTCAGTGTAGATTTTTTACTCACCCCTCCAAATGCTTACACAAGATACATGAGAGTATGCACTTTTCTTTTCTTAATTAGACAATTAACTGCCATACAAAAAGTAGTTATGGTAATGTATTCTTCTGGCACATGAACTGTTTCGTAAACTTCACTATACTGTAAATATTAATTAACTCACTTCTGAACAGTTTGTTGTTTATTTTGTGTTGACATTAGCACAGGCTGCCTCAAGACAACTGGACACATTTCCAGTACTGAGCATGCCTACTCTACATCCTTGGTAGAGCCTGAATACACAGGTATATTGTTCTTTGGGTAGGGTGCAGAAGTACAGCGCAGCATTATATATTATTGTGTGATGTTTATCTTGCTGAACATACAGGGTTGCAAAATCTGTTAGTCTATCAAGGCAAGTAGTCTGTCTGTGTAGTTCTAATTGTGGACATATCCAGATGGTAGCCAGAGGTTAGCCTATTATTCTTCTTTGTCTGTGCACCACAATCGGGTCTTTTCAGCACTGAACAATGGGCATTGTCAGCGTTGTTGCTACCATATTACATGGCTACATTCTTTGATATTTCTCGTGTTGTACTCCTACATAAGGGTATGCTCAGGGACTCGTTCCAAAGCTATTTGCAGAGTGTGTAACAGCAGAAGTGTTGAAATGCCTGTGTGTTTCTGCCTCTGCCAGGCCTCTGATACACTCAGGTATATATTTGAACAAAAACCTTTTCAAAGGGAAAGGTTTTTTCATTTTATAAGGTGAAAAAGGGACCCCCCCCTGTTTTAATTAATAATTTTTACAGGGCATTAAGTTGGGGGGACT
>NW_025053549.1:0-9957 GCF_019279795.1 Protopterus annectens | reverse complement strand
TTTAATTCCATCTGGCATTTGTAAAGAAATTACTAACTTTTCTGGGGCACACCATAAACGAAAATAAATCACATCTAATACTCTGCCAAAAAAATTTATTCCTGGGAGCAAGCTTGAATACAACTTCCCTCACGTCAGAGAAACAAGTACACTTAGCTGGGTCTTTTGTGGTCAGTTTTTTGTAGTAGGCTATCTGCAAGGAAAATACTGCAAGCCCCTGGCGTTCATGGCCTCTTGCTTTTTACTAATTTCATAGGCAAGACTGCATATGAGGAAACTACAATTGTATCTAAAAGTCTATGGTATCAAAATTCTCAGGATCTAGAATCAATGATTCCTATCATGCCTTGTCTAAAGATAGAGTTGCTTTGGTGGACAGAGGCCTGCCACCAAAACAAGGGACTGCCATTCGCTGTACTCCCTGCTACCCAAACCCTAACAGACGCATCAGACTATGCATGGGGGGCTCACTTGGCAGGGCAGTGCATTCAGGGCAAATGGAACCTGAGTCAGATGCACCTGCATATCAATCAAAAAGAAATGTTAGCTGTACAGAATGCTCTGACCGCCTTCAAGGACCACATTCTTCCAGGACAATTATTGGTAAAGACCAACACCACTGTTATGTGGTACATAAGCAGGGGGGAACCCACTCATACCCTCACTGCAAACTAGTCATGGCTCTGTGGAACACAGCCTTGAGCTACCAAGTGCATCTACAAGCTCAATTCCTGCCAGGCAAGCTGAATACACTGGCAGGCGACCTAAGCAGTAGTCTCATGGACCCACACGTGTGGAAACTGGATCCAAAGATATTCAACATTTTGAGAAACAAATGGAGGAGCCCAGAGATAGACCTGTTTGCTTCCCCTCAGAACTACCAGTTGGACAAATTCTGCACAAGGACTCCCCACAGACAAGCTTGGAAAGTGGATGCCCTGTCCTTCACGTGGAAAAACCCATCAGTATATGCCTTTCCCGTTCTGCCTCTCCTCTCCAAAGTGCTACTAAAGATCAAACAGGACAAACTAAGGACAATACTTATTGCACCAGACTGGCCACGCCAACACTGGTACCCCCTCTTGCGCAGTGTGTCACTTCTGGAACCATGGCACCTGCCTCAGACCCCTGCCCTACTGTCCCGGCAGGAGGGCCAGATTCTGCACCCACAGCTTCAAACCCTGAGCCTTGCAGCCTGGCTAATTTCATGATCTCTCTGTTACCATCCCTCATTAAGCAAGTGATGGATGTCATTCTGGAGGCAAGGAGGCCTAGTACTAGAATATCCTATGCTGAAAAATGGAAAAGATTTTGTTCTGGAAACTCAGGGATGGACAACAGTGCCCAATTTACCACACATTCTTCAATACTTAACTGAGATGCTTCACAAGGTCCTTTCCTTTTCTTCCATCACAATTCTTGCCTCGACCATTTCAGCTCATTATAATATAGAAGTAGCCCTCTTCTCCCTCTTCTCTCATCCACAGCTGAAGCAATTCCTCAGAGGGGCCAAAAGCTTAAGACCACCCAGTAGAGCCCCTTCTCCATCCTGGGACCTTAACTTTGTATTGGAAAATCTCACTCTACCTCCTTTTCAGCCAGCTGAAAATGCGGAGATGAAATTCCTTTCTTGGAAAACAGCCTTCCTTCTAGCAATCACTTCAGCAAGAAGGGTGTCTGAATTACAGGCCCTCATGGCAGTGGAGCCTTTCATCATCTTTCATGCGGACAAGGTTTCCGTCAGGACCAGTCCCTCCTTTATGCCCAAGGTGGTATCCAGTGTGGCCCTTAATTAGTCCATTCATTTTCCAACCTTCTTTTCTAATCCACAGAACAAAGGGGAATGAGTACTGCACTCCTTGGACATGCACAGACAACTTAGATTTTACTTGGACAGGACTAAGCCGCTCAGGAAATCTGAATAGCTGTTGGTTGCATTTGCTGCAGGGGCAGAGGGGAAGGCCATTTCAAAGCAAACCATTTCTATGTGGATAGGGCATTGCATGCATTTCTGCTATAAGCACCATGGAAAACCTACCCCACAGGGGATAAGACCACATTCAACCAGGGCTGCGTCAATCTCTACAGCCTTTCTCAGAGGTGTCCCTGCCAGGGACATCCTAGAAGCTGCTACCTGGAGTTCTGTACTTACCTTCACCAAGCATTACCACTTGCCACTTTTTTTTCTAAATCCAGAGCTGGTTTGCCACTGCAGTCTTGCAGGACCTTATAGCTGGTCCTAATGCTATCTAATTGCCTCCTCCCTTAGCTTTGGGAATCTACCCAAATGTAATGACAGCAACAGTGAAACATGAAGAACATAGTACAGTTGTGTACACTTACCATAAATGTAGATGTTCGAGTGTATTCACTGTTGCAGTACTGGTTACCTTCCCTCCAGGCCCCTGACTTATACTGACTATACCTCTATTCTTCCATTCTTGCTTACTATGCTTGGTTTTCTTGTGTATTTGCTTTTTTGTTGGAGGTGTAACCTGATATGCCATCGGCTGCATGCTTTAGGACTCAAGATTTTGATAATCAGACCGACTGAGGGCTACCTGCAAGCAGATAACCAAAGTGTAATGACTGCAACAGTGAATACACTTGAACATCTACATTTCTGATAAGTGTACACAACTGTACTTCAGGGCGGACTCCATGCATTCAGTTCTCTGCACTTCCCTTTGGCTTATCTACTGCGCCCAGGGTATTCACAAGGTGCCTAGCTCCAGCCATTGCATTTTGCAGGCAGAGAAGTATTCAGATTTACCCATACTTGGATGATTGCCTGATTCAGGCAGAAAGTCAGGACTTGCTGTTACAACACCTGGCATTTGTAAAGAGATTTCCAACCTCACTGCGTGCACCATCAATGAGAAAAAAATCACACCTAGTACCCTGCCAACAGATTGTATTCCTGGGAGCAAACTTGAGCACAACTCCCCAGATGACATTCCTCACTCCAGAGAAACAAGTTTGACAACCTACTGGCCACAAAAACCCAGCTATCTGCAAGGAAGATCCTGCAACCCCTGGTGTTCATGACCTCTTGCATTCTGTTAATTCCATATGCAAGACTGCATATGAGGAAACTTCAATGGTATCAACATTCTCAGGACCTGGAAACAAGGATTCCTGTCATTTGTCCAAGGGCAGAGTTCCTTTGGTGGGCAGAGGCCTCACAACAAGGATTTTCACTCAACCCCTCAAACCTAAAAAAACACCCTGTGCGGGGCCACTGGGGGCAGTGCTTAGGGCAATAAACCCCAAAAAAGATGCACCTGCATATCAATAAAAAGAAATGTAGCTGTACAGAATTTGACAGCCTTAAAAGGGCCTTTTTTTTCCAGGACACTAAAAGACAGACAACACCACAGAGTGGCAAAAAAAGGGGGAGCCATTCCTACCCACTGCAGACTAGCCATGGCTCTGTGGAACACAGCCTTGAGCTACCAAGTGAACCTGGAAGCTCAATCCTGCAAGGCAAACTAAATTCACTGGCAGACGACTTAAGGAAAAGTCTCATGGACCCACACAAATGGAAACTGCAACCCAAAATATTTAAGCTCTTGAGGAATGAATGGGGGGCCTCCAGAGGTAGACCGGTTTGCCTCCCCTCAGAACCACCAATTGAACAAATTCTGCACCACAACTCCCCACAGTCAAGCTTGGAAAGTGGATGCCCTGTCCTTGACCTAGGAAAACCTCTCAATTTATTCCTTTCTCCCCCTACCTCTCCTCTGGAAGCTTCTGCTAAAGATCAAACAGGACAAGCCGAGGACAATACTGATTGCCTCAGACTGGCCACGCCAGCACTGGTACCCCCTTTTGCACAGTCTGACAGTGCTGCAACATGGCACCTGCACTCGGGCCTTCCCTGCTGTCCCAGCAGGCGGGACGGATTCTGCACCCTCTGCTTCAAACCCTGAACCTTGCAGCCTAGCTAATTCCCTGAGCTCACCTCTAGCATCCCTTAGTAAGTAGGTGCTGGGTGTCTTTATTGAGGCAAGGAGGCCTAGTACTAGAAAATCCTAGTCAGAAAAGTGGAAAAGATGCTGTTCCTGGAGCCAGGCTCAGGGGATGGGCACAGCTGTGCCCAACATACCTCATATTCTAGATTAACAGAAATGCTCCACAAGAGCTTAACTTTCTCTTCAATTAAGAATCATGCCTCTGCCATTTCAGTATATTACAATATTGAGCCACCCCTCCTCTCTCATCTCCTGCTAAAACAATTCCTTAAAGGGGCCAAAAAGTTAAGAGCCCTCAGGAGAGCTCCCACTCCAGCCTGAGACCTTAACTTTGTATTAGAAAAACTCCCCCCCCTGAACCAGCTGCTACATTAGAGATGAAATCCCTTTCTTGGAAAACTGCCTTACTTCTAGCCATCACTTCAGCAAGAACTGTCTGAACTGCAGGCCCTCATGGCAGTGGAACCCTTCATTATCTTCCATGCAGACAGGGTTTCCCTCAGGACAAATCCATCCTTTATGCCCAGGGTGGTGTCTAGCGTGGCTCTAAATCAGTCCATTAATTTGCCTACCTTTTTCCCTAATCCTCAAAATAAGCGGGAAAGGATACTGCATTCTCTGGACATGCACAGACAGCTTAGATTCTACTTGGACAGAACTATGCCTCTCAAAATCTGACCAGCTGCTAGTTAGCTTTGCTGCAGTGGCAGAAGGGAAGGCCATTTCAAAGCAAACCATTTCCAAATGGATAGCCCATTGCATCAATTTCTTCTACAAGCACCATGGAAAATCTATCCCACAGGGGATAATATCACATTCTGGGGCTGCATCTACCTCTACAGCATTTCTCAGAGGAGTCCCTATGAGGGACATCCTGGAAGCTTCTACTTGGAGCTCTGTACATACTTTCACCAAGCATTACCACCTGCCTATCTTTTCTAAATCCAGAGCTGGATTTGCCACTGCGATCTTACAGGGCCCGATTGCTAGCCCTAATGTAACAGCTGCCTCCACCCCTTCCTTGGCTTTGGAATCAACCCAAATGTGATGAATACAACAGTGAAACATAGAAGAACTATGAGTACAGTTGTGTACACTTACCATAAATGTAGATGTTAGAGTGTATTCACTGTTGCAGTCTTGGTTACTCTCCCTCCAGCCCCCTGACTTCTCTTGGCTCTACCTTTCCTTTTTGTTTGGCATATGTATGATGTGTGTGTGCTTTTTGCTATGTTACATATGTAATTGCTTCCTATTGTGGGGGTATCTGACATCTGGGGCAAGAAAAACGGATGTAATGGTGTCGGCGGCATGTTTTTTTACCCCTGATGATCTGACATCATGGAAGAAGCGACAGCATCTGATGCAGAAATCTGAAGACTCTGGTATTCAGGCGATACGAGGCTACCTGCAGGCAAGATAGCAAAATCTTGATGACTGCAACAGTGAATACACACTAACATCTACATTTATGGTAAGTGTACACAACTGTACTTTCCGAGGAGGCCCAATAAATTCATAACTGCCTCAGATGATAAGCCTTTACTATCATGCTATGGTGGTGACAGCAGTCACCAAGAAAGAACTAGCGGAGACTTCTGTCCATCTACTTGAACAAGAGGGGAACCATTATGATGGACAGATATGGGACCATTTTGGATCTCAACAAACTGAATAAAATCAGTCAAGAAAGAAGTTCGGGATGGTGCTTACATGAAGTCATTCTTCCTTTTTGGGTCAGGACAATTGGATGTGCTCTGTTGATCTCAGGATCGTTGTTCGCGTCTTTTGGCTTTTTCGGTTAGAATTCGCCACAACTGAACTCGGTCGCTAATGATTGGCAGATGGGTTTTTCACGTGCCGGTTGCCAGCCCTGGCGCACAACCTTCAATGAAAGTGCAGCCCATTCCGCATGTCTGGCGCAGAAGACACTCCTGGCCCCGACAATCCGGGCCATTTGGCGTCTTACTGTAGAAGGCGACAAAGCTACCGCCAGCACCACCACCGCGGTGATCTCCAGGATCGCACTACCACATAAAATGGACGAAGCGATCAGGAATTATTAACACCGGCTTGGAGCCAGTCATTACCAGTTCAGAGCTCGCCTTTGGTCTCACCACAGCCCCAGGGTGTTCGCAAATGCATGGCAGTAGTAGCAGCTCACCTGAAGGCGTCTGGGATTCAGGAATGTTTCCATATCTGAACTTCTGGCTCCTCCTGCCACCGCAAGCATCAACTGATTGAGGCCAGGACTCCCAATATTCACGCGTGTACAGAAGTAGGCATCACCATAAACTCCCAGAAAAGTCTGCCTTGTCGGTATATTACATTTATAGGGCAGATTTGAACACAAAGAACCATGATAGCAAAACTGCCTCCGAAGATTTAGCCATTCGTCTTCCAAGTTTCAGTAGAGTAAGTGGTAAACAAGAGAATCAGGCAGATTGTCCTCAAGGTCTTGGGTTCGATGGCTGCAGCAATTACTCTGGTCCCTATGGCGTGCTTCCACATGAGAATTCTGCAGTGGCTCCTCTTTACTCCGTGTTCTTTCCAGGATTTGCCAATGTCGCATCAGATATGCATCATGGAGTCTTCCAAGAAGGACTTAGCATGGTGACTTCACTCCCCTCTGGGTTCAATGGTCAGACAGTTTCTAACCCCCCCCCCCGACCAGTAGCCACAGTAACCATGGACGTGTCCCAGATTGGGGGGGGGGGGCATTATCTGGGACAGACTGTTCAAGGGACTTGGCAGGAACATGAGTATCACTTGCACATCAGTGTCCTAGAGATGAGAGCGGTGCTTCTGACGTCGCAAGCACTTCAAGACACTCTACCTACAGGGACTATAGCAATTTATACCGACAATATGTCGGTAGTATAGTGCATCAACAAACTGGGCGGAACCAGGTTTCATCCCTTAAGTCGAGAGGCTCTACGAGTTTGGCAATGGGCGATGTCTTCCCAATGCTTTCTGGTTGCAACACACATCCTGCGGAAATCCAACGTGATAGCGGACAAGCTCATCAGGGCTATTCTGATGCCTCACGAGTGGTCCCTAAAACAGGAAGTTGTGGACTTGATTTTTCGCAAATGGGGCCAGCCATGCTTCTATCTTTTTGCCACCCCCTTCAACAACAAATGCAGCAGCTACTTTGCCCTAGTCCCACCACTGGGACAGTCACCCAGGGACGCACTTGTTCACGATTGGCCCCCAGGACTGCTTTATGCCCTACCACCTTTTCCCAGATACCCAAGGTTCTTCAGAAAGCACAGTCATTGGATTGCAAGTTAATCCTCATTGCCCCTTACTGGCCTCGTCAGATATGGTTCCCATTTCTTTGGCCTCATCTGCAGGGGGGAGCCTTGGATCCTGGACCCAGCTCCTGATGATCTGATGCATCAGTCGGGTGCTGTGCACCCTTCCCTTCAAACTCTCAAGTTGATAGCTTGGTTTCTCAACTTCCACTATTAGCCAGGCTTCCCGATGTTTACCTGGCAGTTAAACACATTTTGATTTCCTCCCATAAGCCCACTCCAAGGAAACTTTATGCTAGTAAATGCAAGAGGTTCTCTTGTTGGGCAGGCAAAAACATTGATCCCTTTACTGCACCCATTTCAAAGATTCGAATTTCTTGCTGAAACAGGCGAGGAGCTTGGCGGTAGCAGCTACTATCTGGGTTCAGCTGGCTGCCATTTCTAATTTCCATGTGGGAGAAATGGACTCCAGCATCATGTCCCATAGGTTATGTAAAGCATTCCTAAGAGATGCTACCCTCTTAAGACCTCCAATAAGAGAACCTCTCCCCAGGGACCTAAATTTAATTTTAGACGCTCTGATTCTTCCTTCATTTGAGCTCTGCTTCTTGTTCGGTAATTTTGCGACATAGAGAGACCCTTTTTCTTGCTGCCATTACCTCAGCTAAAAGGGTTTCATAATTACAGGCATTATCTATTCATTCCCCGTACTTGATTTTCCACAAAGATAGAGTTTCTCTTAGAACCAACCCATTTTTCTTACCCAAGGTGTGTTCTGAGTATAATTTGAATCAATCCATAGTTTCCTTTTTTCTTCCCCAGTCATGGCAACAAGAGAGAGTCCATGCTTCATCAATTGGACGTTCATAGACAGTTAAGTTTTTATTTACACAGGACCAGGGACTTCAGAAAATCCGACCAATTGTTCATATCCTTTGCAGAGAATGAGAAAGATTAAGTCTCAAAGGTGACTTTATCCAAGTGGCTTTCAGACACTATAATCTACATCTATGATTTGCGTAATAAAAAAACTCCCAGGAAAAGTTAAAGGCCACTCAACATGGGCCTTGGCTACCTCTATTGCTTTTCAAGCCAGACTACCTTTGGATTCTATTTGTGCGGCAGCTTCATGGGCTAATCCTCATACCTTTATCACTCATTGCAGAGTAGATGTGGCCTCCCGGAACAGGGCATCCTTTGGCTCTACGGTGCTGAAGAGTTTTTTTCCAGTGAGCCACCCAAGAAACAGGTGCTGGGGGACACCGTCCCAGACAGTAAGAACGAAGGCGAGATATTGACAACGTAACATAAAGAAGTTATGTACTCACCATAATATTCCATGTTTGTTGTCCTTGATCTTGCCTTCCTTCTTTGCGTCCCACCCTCCTTCCCCTTTCCTGGAGGATTGAGAGGAATTCCCCTTTATTGGCTACACTGGCGGAGTTTCCCTTTACCGTGCCATTTGGTTAGTTCTAGTCTTCCCTTCTTACTCATGCTGATGGTTTACACCTTTGTGCCGGTGTTCTCTTGTATGTAAAATGGAGTATTTTTTCTACCTGTATGGTCTAGTGCTGGGTTATCACAAATGAGAGCTGGGTAACTACCACTAGGCATGTTGGGATAGGGGCTTGCCTCGAGTCAGTAAAAGCTCTCGAGCTATAGTATATGGCCGAGTTGGTACCGAAGTTCAGCTCCGAACCAAACAGCAAGAAGGAAGGCGAGATAAAGGACAACAAACATGGAACGTTACGGTGAGTACATAACTTCTTTTTTCTTTCCTAATTGTATACCCTTTTAGTGTTCACAGGGAGGTACATTTGAAACACAATCAAAGCCATAAGAAAATCAAAACAGACACTTTTTTTTCCATTACTGAGGGTAAGCTTTGTCTAGTAGTCTCCAGACAGATGATAGCACATTACATCAGGTTTTGTAGCAAGACTAGTGAGAAGATTATACTCAAAAGAATCGGGCCCCACTCTGCTAGAGGGACAGCAACTACTGTGGCCTTCCTGAGAGAGATTAGTGTGTAGGTTGTCATGGAAATAGCCTTATTGTCCTCTGTTCATACTGTACCAATTCACTACAGGTTGGATATGGGCTATAGGGTAAGAGCAGTAGTGCCCCAACCCCTTCTGAATGACAAGATTACTTAGAAACTGCCTTATGCAACAGTGAGCTGCACGAAGACAACGAAGAACACAGTACAGTTGTGTAACTCACTGTAATTGTAAATACTCTAGTGTGGTTTCTGTTGCAGTCCTGTTTTTCACAATGCTTCCCTTGTCTGTCTGTACGGTAATGTGGGCTGGACAGAGTATCCACTTCCCCTACTCCTTTGTTCCCTAGTACAAGTATTGCCTCTTGTTCTTCTGTACTGCTTATGAAGGCTGCCATGGATGGCCACTGTTTATGCAGTGTCAAATCAGGCCCCTGGTGTCTGCCGTGCTAAGGGCTGACATTTAGTCTAGCACTATTTATTTGTTTACATTTAACTAGTTAGATTTTCTGATCCTTTGACTGTTTTCAGGCATGACCAGAGCCAAATATGCAAGAGCAGTAAGTAGTATAATTTAATTTCTTTCAACACTGGGAATTGTATAAAATAAACAATTATAAGGAACAGCATGACAGTTATAGAAGAATGTGGTTATTAATTGAAGGTAAGCTTGCACTATGTTGTACCATTAAATGTTGGTGTATAGTAATTAGGAATCATTGAAAAG
>NW_025053548.1:0-9516 GCF_019279795.1 Protopterus annectens | reverse complement strand
TGATTCCATAAAAAAGTTAAAAGTGTGTGAAAAAAAAGAAAAAAAGCCATGCTAGTTGGAAGCTAGTAGGTAATAATGTCACTATAGCACCTTGCAAGCCACACACATACTCACAGCAGGATAATCACTGCCCATACCCACAACCTCTTACAGGAACACATCTGGACCAAGTAATAAAATATGGAGCAAGGCCCGGAAAACCAGGGATACATTACAAATAATGTTACAACAAAGCAGACAGTTCGAAAAGTAACATGGTCCGTACTTTGTGGGATGTTTGGAAGGGTATGCAGTCACAAGCTTGAATGTTTGTCACCATAGTCTGACTTTGAGCACAGTGAGTGACGGTTGCCAGAAAAAGTGTGTGCATGAGATATTGGACCAAAATATGAGGCAGAAATGTGGACAACCTGCAAATAGTCTCTGTACACGCCGACGGATCTACGACACCACCATATTTGAATAGTTAAGAGCCTAGGAGATTTGTAACAACAGTGAATAGACTTACAGGGAGGATGCCCCACAGACTCCACTACCTGGAGAGTAATATGTACAAACAGTAAGAGCAGAAAGATAAAATACACACATGTAATGGTAACTATGGGTCCTAAAGTATTCATCACTTGCATGGCAGAAAAAGTGTAGTAACACATATGCACTCATGTGCTAACTCCACAGTGTGCACACAACCTGCAGCATACCAGACATTTTACATGGGTGTACCCCACTGGATATGTATACCATCTCCATGAGGCACAGCAACAGATGAACCACCTTGAAAGTCTCTGGGGCCTGCTCAGCAGCATACTCCAAATACTCTAATTAGATGTCAAGGCCCACCGCTAATTAGCGGTTGTTGACCAATAATCGCTGCTGCGAAACACCCCAGCAGATACTTAGCAAAGCGCATTCCTGGGAAGGTGCGAATATTTACATACGGAAAATAGGAAGCCACAGTTAGCATATCACTACAGTCCAAGGAGGACACCTAGCAGGCATACAAGTAAAGTGACTGTAAAGGGCAACTTACGTTGAAACCTTAGCAACAAGGTGCAAGCGCAAAATTGTGAAAGGAAAGCACATTAATAACACACACATTTAACAGTAGTAGTAGATTTGTAGGGTGGTCAGGTAATATACACAGTTAGTACAGGAAACTGGAGAAATGAATGGAGGAATGTTAATCTAACTTACAATTTGGAAATATGAGAGAGATACCAACCTTTACACACTACACGGGAACATTGTTCACAGCATAAAGTTATTAGTTACCTGCCCTTAAAATCTCTGAAAAGGGCCTCACGCCTTATCTCACATACTCTTTTTTATAAGCACTGTTCTTGAAACAAGTGAGAACTGCACAATCAGTACAATACAGCTTGGCTGCATACAATTAGCAAATGCTGGCTGGGCAATTGGTGCAGAGGCCATCACATGGGCATATGCAGATACCACCAGAACATGCGTTGTACTCCCCAGTCCACACACAGCACATGCATCTCATTGCACCCTGAGGAAAGGAACATGTAAGGGAGACAGACAGTGTAGAGAGAGAGAGAGAGAGAGACAGAGACAGAGACAGAGAAAATTGCGGAATTGCAGCAGACACAAACAAAATTGTTCAAAGCAACAGCCACCTGAAAGCTGACAACTGGGGAAGTGTGGATCAGCAGGGACAGAGAACCAGACGGCAACACAAGCAGCTGTGACCTTGTAAACACAGGTAATGTAAAGTAATACTATAAAGGTCTACACATACTGTGTGAACCCTCCATATCTGTCATTGGTCTGTATCCATATGTATGATGAAGATATGTGTGGAAGGGCAGGGGACATACAGCAACTATCAGTGGTGAAAGGCTGTACAGTTACATTTGTATGTGAGAGCATCCTATGTGCACATATCGGCTATTGGTTGATTGTAGATTTGTAGTGCCGCTGTACAAAGTAGGTTTTCACCAGTTGCTGCATGTTTGGCAATTTATCGTAGTGTGTGTATACAGTATGGTAGACAAACATGTTGATACTACCTGTCTAACATATGGACCATATGTATGTGTATATATAGGAACACACATGAGCAGATGTAGATAGAATATTGTACAAACATACGCTGTATGGCCGAGATATATAGATATATGTGGTACATATACGCCAGACAGACTGATCTGACTATCTACAGGTATGACTGTATATGGCGACCTTCAACACAGCCTGTCCCACCCTCTCTGTCCCTCACATCTATAGCAATTTATGTACATCAATATATATATATGTGTATATGTATACAGACACATATACGCATATATATATATATATATATATATATATATATATATATAAGGCTATCTATATACACTTTATATATATATATATATACATACATATATATATATATATATAGAGAGAGAGAGATGCATATAACACAAGGTGAGGCACATGTGTACAGATGTGTATTGCAACAGGTGCTGCCTGGTGACAAAACCATGGAGTGAACACCAGTGTCAAAACGAGGAATTTTCATACTACATTCCAAATCACCACGGTAACCACCAGATATGTGATTGGCTGCCCTTACCACTTGTGTCCAGGGGTGACAGGGTCATAAATGTGTACAATAGTAGCTGACCGATATTTACGTGGCACACTATCCCTGGAATACCTGCACATGGTATGTGTCGAAGCCGGACATAGTGTGTCAGCTATGGTTGAGTGATTGTACCCCTCCACACCACATAATGGATGCCATGGTATGAACCTCTCGCGAGCTACAGTTATGGAGAAGGACACACAATGACATGTACATTGTGACAATGCACTCAAACACATTGTGCAGTGACTGACAGCAACAGAGTAAACTATATACTACCCACATAGGGTTACCACTCCCGGATTTACATATATGCAAGTCACACCCATGACAGATGTCCAACAATAGCAAGTAACACCTCACCATCCACAACCTAAATGTCTGCGTATTAGATCCCGTGCCACTGCAATAGGGGTACTTTATCACCCAGTGAAGTTCCTACCCACCAGATAGAACCTTGCCTGCAATAAACCACACAGTGTTAAAACAAGACTCCCCAGTACATATCACACATACTCCTGCTGAATGTTAGTCAAATAGGTAATATGCCATATGAGTCACCCTGTGTAACTGTGTGACGGCAGCAGGTACCATCACACCACATGTGTCACGTGGTCAGGTGGCAGGGGCATTGCGCTGCTGTGGTCAGGGGCAATAACATATTGTATAGTATTGTATTGTAATGTAATGTATTGCATGTTATGTGTATTGGTATGTTGAGGTGCCTCCTTCGTGGAGTGGAGACCACTGCTGCTATGCGCATGAGTGTACAGGTACATATCCATAGTCAGGCCCCAGACAGTACACATAACACTTCTATATGTGTTTTTAGCTCCTGTCAGAGTTTATGTAGCATGCAACTAGGGGCCTGCATGGTTATTTCATGAGTGTGTATTCTGCTGTCTGAGTGGTTCTCACCTGGACATCTGTGATGCGGGGAGGTTACAGTCAGCTGGGATTAACTTATGTCTTATTTTGGGGGAAGGCGGTGACACCTGCGCTGAACCTGTCTGCCACAATGTTGTCCAGCTATCTGTGGTGTCAGTGAAATATGTGTTGTTGTGTGTGTGTGTATAACACTATGGGCATGAGGTTGGATCCATGACCAGGTTGCTAACATAACTGAAGAGGCCTTCTCAGGGTATCTGTAAGGTGTCCTCTTGATTTCCTTTCAAAGTTGCCCATGGATGTTTGTATGATGGAAAATAGATCCTTACTAGTGCTGCTCAGACATGCCCTCCCTTTATGGAATTATGCTCTGTCTTGCAGTAGCTTCCATCTTCTGTAATACAATCTGTCTATGGCTGGGGTCCACCAGACAGGATGCTGTCCCTTTGTGGAGAGTGTCTTGGTCATATATGGGATTGCATGATCCATGCATTCTTGGAGATGTCTGTAGAAAGCAATTGTGTAGGGGTCAGCATTGTGGGTTGTATCTGCCACTGGCCCAGTGGGCTGAAAGGATACCATGTCACTGTTACAAAGTGTAAAGTTTGCATCTGTTATTCACTATAGCGTTTGCGCTGGTGGTGGAGGTGGGATATGTATATCCAGGGCAATCAGTGTGTGGTCAGCTCACAGTAGTTGATGATGTAGGCCATACAGTACCTAGATACAAACCCCCAGAGTGAGGAGGTGCTCTTGACTTGTTCTGACTGCTGGGGTTTGGTAGTATGTCGTATGGAGTGTGTCAGGTACTGTTGCACAGTTGCTGGCTGAGCACTGATACCTGGCCATTTACATGTGTATCCACCAATAGACAGACAGATGCTACATATGTGAGATATGTTGTATCATAACAGTCGAGTAGCAAAAGTGTGCCAAATTCTGCTGACATATATTCTGATATCAGGTTATTTTCTTTCTCAGGTACATGGCCCACCGGAATCCCCACTCCACAGCTGAGGATGAGGAGATACACCAGAGCCTGGTGCGGGGTTATGCTCTTTTCCCCCACCAGCCAGAAGCGGCAGGAGAGGGGCGCACTGTGGCAAGACGTGGTCCAGCAGGGAAATGACATAGGGACGCATAATAGGACAGATGAGCAGGTCGACATCACTGCAGTGATTTAATCCCTGTCCATCAGCCGGCCCGGGTATCCAAGGCAACAGGTCGCCACAGGGGGGGGGTGGCTACATCCCCACTCACCAGACTGGAGGGACTACTCAATGAGTGGCTCCAGTCCGCCACAAAACAACAGGGAGACATGCATTATGATGGAGGCTGGAGCCACCCGCAGCAAGACAGTGGTGGGGAAATATATGTATAGTTGACTGTTGTGTACACTGGGTTTAAAGCGTGTGAGGTGTGTCCTTGGTTTGTAGCTGTCACCATAGTATTTAATTTCAAGTGTGATAACCTCAATATTAGCAACTGACCTGTGAAAGGCGACTGTTGTACTACTGACCTGTATCATACTCAGTAACAATGGCACAGTTGTGCCCACTGATATTAGTTTCTTCAGTGCAGGTCCCTCTGGTATAACAGCATTGCAGCCTATCCATGCTGGTGAGTGTGTATTAACAATTCCTGTAATAGTTTGATAGTAATAGTACTATTTGGCTCACTTAGTAGTCTCTTTGTATGCATGTAGGTGTGTCTGTGTCTGTGTGTTGATATCACGCATACTGAGTACTGTACAATTGTGTGAAACTGTGTGCATGTGTGTGTGCATGTGTGCATGTGTGCATTTTGCATGTGTGCATGTGTGCACCAGTGCATGTGTACATTTTGCATGTGTGCATGGCACCTGCATTTTGCATGTGTGCATGTGTGCACCTGTGCATGTGTGCATGGTGCATGTGACCGTGCATGTGTGCATTTTGCATGTGCATGTGTGCATGTGTGCATTTTGCATGTGTGCATGCATGTGCACCTGTGCATGTGTGCATGTTTGCATGTGTGCATGTGTGCACCGCATTTTGCATGTCTGCACTTTTGCATGTGTGCATGTGTGCATGTGTGCATGTACCTGTGCATTTTGCATGTGTGCACCCATGTGTGCATGTGTGCATTTTGCACCTGTGCATTTTGCACCTGTCACGTGTCATGTGTGCATGTGTGATGTGCACCTGTGCATTTTCATTTTGCATGTGCATGTTTTGCATGACTGTGCATGTGCACTGCATGTGTGCATGTGCATGTGTGCATGTGTACACATGTGCATTTTCATGTGCATGTGTGCATGTGCATGTGCACCTTTCATGTGCATGTGCATGTGTGCATCACTGGTAATGTGGACATTAAATGTGTTTCCTGTTTCCCTCCCCCAGGTTCTGGTGCTCTCTGGTGTCATGCAGCAGGGAACCTGAATCAGGTGCCGTGGGTACTGATAATGATGACATCTGTGTAATGGCACAGGAAAGTATGCCAGGGTCCACCATTGGTCAGCCGATTGACAGTACACAGCTTGACCCCATCAATGCCAGTTATCTTGCCATCACCCTTTGTCACCAATGTCCCTAGGTGATGGACAGCATACAGTGGGCATTGACCAGGGTAATGTGGTATCTGTGCACATGCCTCCCACACAGCAGCCATGGGCATGGCCCAGAGATGGTACCAAAAGACAGATGTCCAGGGGTTCTGGGAGCATCCGTGGGTGTACTGCCCTGTCAGGCGTGCCCACAGAGGTCTTACAACCTCACTATGTTTGGACTGTCATGCAGGCACAGTCACGAGGGAAACGGTACACCAGACAGGGTCTGAGGAGCTGACAGCATGTCACACAGCCATGACTGACAGTATGCGTGACATTGCGGCTGCCATCCGTGATTTCACCAATGTCATAGACAGACATTGTGGGGACATATTAGACCGGTTCCACAACTACATGTCCATGAGACAGGGCGATGGTGGGCGGTTGAGGCATCGGCGTGGCGTATGCCAGCAACAGCAGCAGCTGGCAGTCATCAGATGACAACAGGGCTGCACTGCTAGTGCCAGCAGCAGCCCCAGCAATGCTGGGTCTGTGCTGTCATCAGACTGCCCCAGGAGACCACATGGCTCTGTCCGGGCCTGACAGGGTTCTGTGTCCAGTCAATGATCACCTGCTTCTGATGACAGTACCCAGTCTTTTGGGGCTGGATATGGTCCGTAGCACCCTGCAAGGCACAGGTACTGTGTCCGTGGTCAGAGACACTGATCTGTATGACCTGGCAGGTACAGTCTGTGGCTGTCCACAAACACCAGTATATGGCAGCCATGAGGTGGAACTGTGTGCATCCATACACACATGCATTGACAACATCTAGGGCTACTGCATACCACACACTGCATCAACATTGCCCCACCTTCTACTGCTGTCCCTCACCAACACACATACACATACATGTCAATTGGTGGTATCGGTGGCTGACTCAGGCATACCAAGTTCACACCCTGTGCATATGATGAAACTCTGCCACCTCCTGCAATCTGTAACAACTGTGCAGGTACAGGTTAACATGTTGCTGATGCACGGGTGACATAGTTTGTATAATAGTATCATGTTGTTAACAGTACTGTGTGCTGAATTAATTGTGGGTATATCACAGCATGCCTAATGCAGTAAGTGTGTGATTGTCATGTCCTGTTGTCTACACCCATGGTAAGTACCATAGTGTATCATCTGCACATGTTGGCATACTGGTGGTAATGATGTCAACAGAAGGCTACATACATAGGTAGCACTGGGGATAAGGTAATGAATGTAGGAATACAATGATGGACATGAAACATTGCAAGTGGCATGTTGCCCACACTGGACTCTGCAATGCAAATGTTTGAGGATGTTGATATGTGTGCAGTACTACACGACTGGTACAGGACACACAGGAGCACCCTAGCACTGCATGCTCACATCTCATACCATGCTAGACAGCCCCAACACACAAAACTAACTGTCACAGGAGGGAGAGACCCCATATATGTCAGGGATACTGTGGTGGCAGGCCAGGTAGCATACATCCTACTAAGTATGGAACCACTGAGTGAAGGCTCAGTGTCTGTTATTTGACATGTGTATTACTGCAGGTATGAGTACATGGGTTTCCATCCAGTTATTGTACATCCTGACAGTACATGGTCTGTACACTTGTGTGCACTGAGACTGGACCCTAGCCATCTGACCCGTGTATTTCCATGTACATGGGCATAGTGCCTGCATATTTGCAGTGTTACCTATTGGAACTGGTACAGCTTGTTTGTTGTACAATGGACTACATGCAGCCCTGTTTACTGTAGCTTTGTTTGCATGCATGTTTGCTTGCAATTACCCTGGAATACTGATCACACCTGCAATGCATAGTTATAGAGCTTCTGTGGACTCCTAGTGCCATCTGCATAGCTTACTATATGTATGTCCATGTCCCACTTGACAGGATGTCACTGTTTGTCCTGTTCACATGTACATTGCCTGTGACACAGTGCATATGACTTACCTGGCATGTGTCCACGTGAGTCATATATGCTACTGCTAACTAATCACAGGCACTACACCTTCACATATTCATCTTCTGTTGAACTACCTGTTTTAGGGACAGACTGCACCTGTCACCCCTGGGCTTTCAGATATTGGCAAAGGCTCTTGCTACCCCCATAGTGCCTATGTTAGGCAAGGCTCAAATGACAAACCCACCTTCATAGGTATCACAAGGGATAGGAAACTAAGAGTAATGCTACCCAACGCCAGACGTCTAAACCTCCAGATGCATGCACCCAAAACACTCCTTGGCATGGAGAACATCGATATCTGTGCAGTAACAGATGCCTGGTTTCATGGCTACTGAGAGCACACCAGCACTACCAGGTTTAACCTGGTTGATTTCTTTGAAACAGTCACCAAGGCCATTGACGAGGGGAAGGTGGTTCACACAGCCTACCTGGACCTGCAAAGCCTTTACAACAATACCCCACTTGGGCATTCTAGAGAAGCTCACCAGCTTAAACATAATCCCCTATGTCACTAGATGGATTGCACAGTGGCTCAAGGACAGAACCCACATGGTTAGAATTGCTGGAGCCATGCCAGACTCCAAACCAGTTACGTTTTGTCCCACAAGGCTCAGTCTGGGACCTCTCTTTTTTGATATATATTTATTGGAGGTACAGGCCAACACGGACGGACTGTGGCTGACCAATATGCAGATGATTGTGAAATGGCCACCATAACCGACTCTCCAACCGACACAAGCATCTTCCAAAGGGGCATCATAGAAACAGACAACTTGTGCCAGAGCCATGGCCTTCAGCTGAACAGTGTTTAGAAAGGGAAATGTGCATCCTGTAGTCTGTTCACCTAGTTGCCAATAGGGACATTTCCCTCACACACACTAACCCCCCCCCCAGCCAAAAATACACACTTGCCATTTGTAGGATTTAAACCCCTATCTGACTATGTTATGACACTTGAGATGAACGCATTAGCGGAGTGCGCTATTCGCATTAGTGTAAGGCTTTTTTTCTCTTGCTGTACTTATAGGGTGCTGACATCATCAGTGTTTAGAAAGGAAAATGTGCATCCTGTAGTCTGTTCTCCTAGTTGCCAAAAGGGACATTTTCCTCACACACACTAACCCCCCTCAGCCAAATACACACACTTGGCATTTGCAGGATTCAAACCCCTATCTGACTATGCTATGACACTTGAGAGAATGCATTAGCAGAGTATGCTATTCGCATTACTCGGGGGGGGGGGTTCTTCTCTTGCTATACTTATAGGGTGCTGACATCATCAGGGTTTAGAAAGGAAATGTGCATCCTGTAGTCTGTTCACCTAGTTGCCAAAGGGACATGTTCCTCACCCCACTAACCCCCTCAGCCAAAAAACACACTTGCAGGATTCAAACCCTATCTGACTATGTTAAGACACTTGAGAAAACAACAATTAGCCAGGGGGGTTTTTTTTCCTATTTGCACTATTTTGGGAGGTTTCCTTTCCGGCTTTC
>NW_025053547.1:0-6775 GCF_019279795.1 Protopterus annectens | reverse complement strand
ATGTCCTAATCCTTTAGTTATACACTAATGTGTTAATGTCCTAACCCTTTTATTTATACACTCATGTGTTAATGTCCTAATCCTTTAGTTATACACCTCATGTGTTAATGTCCTAATCCTTTAGTTATAAAACCTCATGTTTAATGTCCTAATCCTTTAGTTATACATATGTGTTAATGTCCTAACCTTTAGTTATACATTCATGTGTTAAAGTCCTAACCCTTTAGTTATACAACTCATGTGTTAATGTCCTAATCCTTTAATTATACCCTATGTGTAATGCCCTAATCCTTTAGTTATACATCTCATGTGTTAATGTAATAACCCTTTAGTTATAAAAATCATGTGTTAATGTCCTAATCCTTTAGTTATACAACTCAGCATTAATGTCCTAATTCTTTAGTTATACGTCTCATGTGTTAATGTCCTAATCCTTTAGCTGCACCCTCATCTGTTAATGTCCTAATCCTTTAGTTATACGTCTCATGTGTTAATGTCCTAATCCTTTAGTTATACAGCTCATGTGTTAATGTCCTAATCCTTTAGTTATACAGTTCATGTGTTAATGTCCTAATCCCTAAATTATACACCTCATGTGTTAATGTCCTAACTATACAACTCATGTATTAATGTCTTAATCCTTTAGTTATACAACACATGTGTTAATGTCTCCATCCCTTAGTTATATGTCTCATGTTTTAAAATCCTAATCCTTTAGTTAAACACTCATGTGTTAATGTCCTAATCCTTTAGTTATACAAAAAAGTGTTAATGTCCTAATCCTTTAGTTATACACTCATGTTAATGTCCTAATCCTTTAGTTTACCTCAGTTAATTCCTAACCCTTTGTTATACACCTCAGTGTTAATGTCCTCCCCCTTTAGTTATACCTCATGTGTTAATGTCCTAATCCAGTTATAAAACCTTGTTAATGCCCTAATCCTTTAGTTATATCATTTTTAATGTCCTAATCCTTTAGTTAACCCGGGTTTAATGTCCTAATCCTTTAGTTAAAACCCCATTTTTAAATGCCCAAATCCTTTATTATAATATTTTAATTTAATTTTATTATACACCTAATTGTTAATGTCCTAACCTTTAGTTATACCCCATGTTTTAAATTTCCCTAATCCTTTAGTTATAACCTCATGTTTTAAATTTCCAAAACCTTAGTTATACACTCATGTGTTAATGTCCAATCCTTTAGTTAAAACCCTAGTGTTAATGTCCTAACCTTTAGTTATACACTCAGGGTTTAATGTCCTAACCTTTAGTTATAACTCATGTGTTAATTCCTAACCCTTTTAGTTATAAAACTCAGTGTTAATGTCCTAACCTTTATTTAATCATGTGTTAATGTCCTAATCCTTTAGTTATACACCTCATTTAATGTCCAAATTTTTATTTACCCCTCATGTGTTAATTCCTAATCCTTTAGTTATACACCTATGTGTTAATGTCCAACCCTTTAGTTATACACTCATGTGTTAATGTCCTAATCCTTTATTAACCCCTTTTAATGTCCTAATCCTTTAGTTTTACACTTCTTGTGTTAATGCCCTAATCCTTTAGTTTTACACCTCTTGTGTTAATGCCCAAATCTTTTAGTTATACATCTCACATGTCAATGTCCTAATTTTATTTCATCTTTTTAAATTTCCTAATCCTTTTTTAATCCAGGGTTTTAATGTCCTAATTTTAGTTATCCCCTCATGTGTTAATTCCTAATCCTTTATTTAAACCTTTTTTTAATTTTTAAATTTAATTTTTAATGTTAATTTTAATTTAATATTTTTGTCCTAATTTTAGTTATACACTCATGTGTTAATGTCCTAATCCTTTAGTTATCCCCTTTTCAAATTTTATTTAATCATTGTATTTTTCCTAACCCTTTTATTTTTTTTTAATGAAAAATTTTTTCAAATTTTAAAAACCCTATGCCCCTTTTTTAAATGTCCTAATTTTAGTTATACCCCTATGTGTTAATTCCTAATTTTTTTAAATATTTTTCCCTAATCCTTTATTTTTAAAACCCCTATTTTAAATTTAACCTTTGTTATAAAAATTTTTTAAATTCCAATTTTATTTATATTTTAATGTTAATCCTTTTTATAACCTGTTAATGTTAATTTTTAGTTATACATTTGTTAACCTAATCCTTTAGTTATCCCTCTGTGTTAATGTCCTAACCTTTTTTCCTCTGTGTTAAGTCCTAATTTTTTGTTAAAAACCATTTTAAGCCCAATTTTTGTTAACTGTTTTAATGCCTAACCTTTATTTACTTTTTTTAATGTCCTAACCCTTTAGTTATAAAACTATGGTTAATTCCTAATTTTATTTATACACCTAATGTTTTTGTCCTAACCCTTTTAAATTATCCCTTTTTCTTTTTTTTTAACCCTTTTTTTTTTTTTTAAACCTTTTTTTTTTTTTTCCACTTTTTTTTTTTTTCCCTCTTTTTTTTTATACCCCTCATGTGTTAATGTCCTAAGTATATACCTCATGTGTTAATGTCCTAACCCTTTAGTTATAATCATGTGTTAATGTCCAAACCCCTTTAGTTTAATATGTGTTAATGTCCTAACCTTTATTAATGTTTTGTGTTAATGTCCTAATCCTTTAGTTTTACACCTCTTGTGTTAATGCCCTAATCCTTTAGTAATATACCTCATTTGTTAATCTCCTAATCCTTTACTTATACCTATGTGTTAATGTCCAAACCCCTTATTATATTTCATGTTTATTTCAATTTTATAACCCAATTTTTTTAAAGCCCTATAAAAGTCTTTTTTCCTAATCCTTTTTAAAACAACCTAATTTAATGTTTTCCCTTTTATTATACCCTCTTGTGTTAATCCAATCCTTTAGTTATAACTCATGTTTTAAATTTTAATTTTAGTTAAAACCCTTTTTAATGTCCTAACCTTTATTTAAACTTTAATTTTAAATTTCCTTTTTATTAACCATGTTTTAATGTCCTAACCCTTTTAGTTATACAATATTAATTCCTTTTTTATTATTATGTTTAATTCCTAATTTTTTTTAAAATCATTGTTAATGTCCAACCTTTTTATCACCCAGGTTAAGTCCTAATCCTTTATTAACACTATGTTTAATGTCCTAATTTTAGTTATAAAACTTGTGTTAATGCCCCAATCCTTTAGTTTACACTCATGTTTGTCTAATTTTATTATACCTCATGTTTTAATGCCCTAATCTTTAGTTATAAAACTCATGTGTTAATGTCCTAATCCTTTAGTTATCTTTTTAAATTTCCCCACCCTTTTAGTTATACTCTTTTTTTTAAATTTCCTAATCCTTTATTATAAAACTCATGGTTAAGTCCTAATCCTTTAGTTATACCCCTTTGTGTTAATGTCCTAACCCTTTTAAATTATCACCTAATTTTTAATTTCCTAACCCTTTAGTTATACAATTTATGTTTAATGTCCAACCTTTATTTAAAATGGGTTAATGTCCTAATCCTTTAGTTTACATCAGTGTTAATGTCCTAATTTTAATTAAATTGTTAATGTCCTAATTTTAGTTATACAACCTTTTTAATGTCCTAATCCTTTATTATACAACTCATTGTTAATGCCCTAATTTTAGTTTAACCTCATTGTTAAGTCCAATTTTAGTTATAACCCAAAATGTTAATCCTTTTTTAAAAAATTTAATTTTTAATTTAGTTATACACCATGTTTAATTTTTTTTATAACATTTTAATGCCCTAATCCTTTAGTTATACACCTAGTGTTAATGTCCTAACCCTTTTAAAACCCTAAGTGTTAATGTCTAATTTTAGTTATACACTCATGTGTTAATGTCCTAATCCTTTAGTTATCCCCCCCTCATGTTTTGTCCTAATCCTTTAGTTATCCCCATGTTTAATGCCCAATTTTAGTTAAAACCCCCCATGTTTAATGCCCAAATTTTTTTTAAATTATACACCTATTGTTAAGGGCAAATTTTTTTACATCTAAATGTTAATGTCCTAATCCTTTATTATACCCCTTGTTAATGTTTACTTGTATCACCTCTGTGTTCCTAATTTTTAATTTCTTTTGGGAAATTTAATAACTCAGTTTCCCCAAAACCTATTAACCCATGTATGCCTATTTTTTAGTCCTAATTTTTTTATTCCCATTTTAAATTCCTAATTTTATTTCCTATTTTAATTCCCAATTTTATTTTAAAAACCTCATTTTAATTCCTAATCCTTTGTTATCTATGTTTAATTTTAAACCTTTAGTTATCCCCATGTGTTTGCCTTTTTTAAAAAACCCTTGTTTCCAATTTTAGAAAATTTTTAATGCCCTTCCTTTTATTAAACCTATTTTAAATTTCCTAACCTTTATTTCCCCTATTTTAAATGTCCTAACCCTTTAGTTATACCTATGTGTTAATTCCTAATTTTAGTTAAAACATTTTTTTCCCTTTTTTTAAAACCTTTTTTAATGTCCTAATCCTTTAGTTATAAAACCATGTTAATGTCCTAATCCTTTAGTTATCCCCAAATGTTAATGTCCTAATCCTTTATTATACCTTGTGTTAATGTCCTAATCCTTTAGTTATAAAATTTATGTTTAATGTCCTAACCCTTTTATAACCAAGTCCTAACCCTTTAGTTATACACCTTGTGTTAATGTCCTAACCCTTTTAAATTATTATGTGTTAATGCCCTAATCCTTTAGTTAAAAACCTCATGTTTAATGTCCTAATCCTTTATTATACAACTCATGTGTTAATGTCCTAATCCTTTAGTTATTTTTGTGTTAATGTCCTAACCCTTTTTTCACTATGTTTAATTCCTAATCAAATTAAAACCCCCATGTTTAATGTCCTAACTTAACCATGTGTTAATGTCCTTTTTAGTTTATCCTATTTAATTTTTAAACCTTTATTAAAAAAGGGGGTTTTAATTCCAAACCTTTATTAACTCATTGAAATGCCTAATCCTTTAGTTATACACTATGTGTTTTTAACCCTTTTAGTTATACACTCATGTGTTAATGTCCTAATTTTTTATTATACACTCATGTGTTAATGTCCTAACTTACCTATGGTTATGTTTTTATTCTGGGGTTTTATAAATACCCAATTTTTTAATTTTAACCCAAATTTAACAGGTTTAAACCTTATAAATAAAAACAATCCTTAGTTTAATGTTTAATTTTTTAAAAACCCCTTTGTTAACCCAAAATTTTATTTAAATCCTTGTTAAGCTAATTTTAATTTCCCTATGTTTAAGCAATTTTATTATAACTATTTTAAATTCCAATTTTTAGTTTACCTTTTTAATTTTAACCCCTTATCCTATCTTAAATTTCCCTAACCTTTATTATACATCATGTGTTAATGCCCTAACCCTTTATTATACCCTGTGTTAATGCCCCCTTTTTAGTTATACATCTGTGTTAATGTCCTAATCCTTTATTTTAAAACCATGTTTAATGTCCAAATTTTTTTTAGTTATACACTAAGGGTTAATGTCCTAATTTTATTTTAACATCATGTGTTAATGTCCTAATCCTTTAGTTATACACCTATGTGTTAATGCCCTACCCCTTTAGTTATACCTCATGTGTTAATGTCCTCATCCTTTAGTTAATTTTTTTTAAATTCCCAAATCCTTTAGTTATATTTTTATTTTTTAATGTCCTAATCCTTTACTTTACAATCATGGGTTAAGTCCTAATCCTTTAGTTATACACCTAATGTTTTAAATTTCCTAACCCTTTAAATTATCACCTAAGTGTTAATGCCCAAACCCTTTAGTTATAAACATGTTTTAATGCCCCAAACCTTTTTATTAAAAACCTAGGGGTTTTAATGTCCTAATCCTTTATTATACACCTAGGGTTTAAGTCCTAACCCTTTTAAATTATCCCTAATTTTAAATTTCCTAATTTTAGTTATCAACCTTTTTAATGTCCTAACCTTTAGTTATACAACTCATGTGTTAATGTCCTAATCCTTTAGTTATACACTTTTTGTCCTTCCTTTTTTTCCTTGTTTAAATTCCAATTTTTATTATAAAATTTGTTAATGTCCAAATTTTTTTGGGTTTTTAACCCTTTGTTTTCCTTCTTTTTAAATGCCAAAAATTTAGTTATACATATGTGTTAATGTCCTAATTTTTATTACACTCATGTGTTAATGTCCTAATCCTTTAGTTATACCTCATGTGTTAATGTCCAATCCTTTAGTTATCCCTCATGTTTAATTCCTAATTTTAGTTATACAGTATGTTTAATTTAATTTTTATATTATGTTTTAGGTTCATGGTTTTATGCCAATAAAATCCTTTTTAATTCATCCCAAAATTTGTTTTAAATTGAAAAAGTCAATCCTGGGTATATTGTAATCCCTAATTTTTATAACCTTTGTGTTAATGAAATTTTATTATACCTCATTGTTAATGTTAATCCTTTTTTTCATCTTGTTAATTGAAATCCTTTAGTTAACCATGAATTCCTAATCCTTTAGTTATACCATGTTTAATGTCCTAATCCAAAATTAAATTGTTAAATGTTTTTTTTTAAAACCCTTGTTTTTAACCTTTAGTTAAATTTCATGTTTTGTTAACCCTTTAGTTATCCCTTGTGTTAATTCCTAATCCTTTAGTTAACCTCAGGGTTTAAATGTTAATCCTTTAGTTACCCATTGTTAATGTCCTAATCCTTTAGTTTTACACCTCTTGTGTTAATGTCCTAACACTTTATTATAAAACTCATTTTAATTTTCCTTTTTTTTTTTTAATTTTTTTTTT
>NW_025053546.1:0-9053 GCF_019279795.1 Protopterus annectens | reverse complement strand
CTTCTTTATGAGCTCAGCTTGAGCTGCCTGAGTGTTTGGGAGTGTGGAACATGTCCTGAAGCTTTGGAAGCTTGGTTGGCTGTTATGTGCTTGGAAAGATGTAATACCTAAGGCTACTGCAGCAGTGATCTTTCAAACACCTACTGTTATAGTAAGTTTATTTGCACAACTGTACTTTCTACGTGTTTATTACAGATGTATTTAAGCAAAGGACAAACAAAATTGGGGATGTGAAGTTGTTAAATCTCGACGTTTATTCTCACTGATGGGTTCGGAGCTGATCCTCTGCTCCGACACGGCCGTTAGCAAAGCTCAAGGTTTGCTAGTAGCTCGAGACCAAGCCCCTTATCCCATGATGCACTGCTGGAATTACCTCCGATCTAGTTTGCCGCACATAGATCTCTGTGTTCCAGATAGCTCAGACCAATTTTATTGGATAGATTCGTCTATTTGCAAGTTTTAAAACACTTTTTCTTGACTTTGTTAGGATAGTATATATATATATATATATATATATATATATATATATATATATATATATATATTAGATAAGTGCCCTGTGTTGGCTTGGTTTTTTCTATAGAGTTGGCCTTGTATTTAACTAAATTCCTAGCAGTAGTTTTTTTAGATAAAACTGAGTGTTTTTTCCATTGTTTAAATTTGTCTAAATTTAAAAAAGAGATGTCTGATGAGAGAGTAGCCACATCCCAAATCTGGCTTCAAAAAATGTCCGGATTGTGGACAAAAAAATGTCAGTCACTGACTGGCATGTTCAATGTGTTTATTGTCTGGGGGCATTACACCTCCAAGACTCTTGTAGCATCTGTCATGCCTTCTCTTCCAGGGTACCTTTAGACAGGAGGAGGAAATTGGTGGCTAGGGGTTTACTTCAGCACCCCTTCTCGGAAGCACTGGGTGACCAGGATGGTGCTAGTAAATCCTCAGTCATCCAAGTCTTCAGGTGACTCCAAAGTACCGAAAAAGGTTAAAAAAAAAAATGGAGGGTATAGGATCATCGGTTCCACTGCCCTCGGAACAGTGTGTCCCTTCTGTTCAGAGCCAGCTCACAGCTTTGGAGACGGTTTCTGAGATTCCCTCTTCTCCACTGCTTCCAATCTGCACCCTCTGTGCACTCCTCGAAGTCTTCTGTCAACTTCTCGGATCTGGATATGGGCTGGTTGGTGCAGAAGCTTTTACGGGCACCAGGCCTTGCCAAATTGTTGTCGGCTCCGATGCCTTCGTCAGAACCGAAGACCATTAACCCGGACTTGACTGCTCCTCCTCCGAGCCGTACTGGACTTTCGCAGCCGGAGGAGCCCAACCTGATGGTTGTTGAGCCTGTGAAGCCGAGACCTGCTCCGGTGTTATCTGTTCCATCTACTCGGACGTTCTCGGCACCGACCGGGGACTCTAGGAGCCGACACACTCCTGTCGGGTCCAGAGAGGATAGTCGTACCAATTTGTCGGTGCAGACTTCCTCTCGGGGCTTCGGCTCGGATGAGCTTGGCTCCTACCTCTGGCTCGGTGCGGGAGGATCCATTCGAATCAGTCTACCCCTTCTCATCAGAGCCATGGTGCATTCGATGCCATAAGGAGAGTCCTATCTCCAAGGACATCAGCATCAGGTCTGGCTTCCTCCTTCCCTCAAGCCCCTGTGTCTGCTCCTGCTTCCACTGGTCAATCCAAGCGTAGAGACCCTGAGCCTCAAGTAGCCCCACATGGCACCCCCTGCTTTTCTGACACCTCCCCAGAAGCCCCCACTGAGGAGGTGCCCAGGAAGAGACTGTGCAAGAGGCGGCACTTGGACTCACCACAGGAGTCTTTGACATCTGACACTGACTTGGATGAGTCAGAAGTGTCCCCTCGATCCCCCTCTGAGGATATCTCCTTTGCGGAGATATTAGAGATCCTTAATCAGAGGGGTGGTTGGCAGTACAAAAGCCCTACTGAAGACGAGTCGGTGCTTTTGAAGGCTTTCAAGTCTCAACCTTCCACCTCTTTGGTGTCTCCGCCTTATGATGAGCTCATGGAGCTGATGTCTTGTAAGGCATGGGAGTCTCCGGAGGCCATGGAACCTGTCCCTCGGAAGCCAAATAAGTTCATCTCTGCCCCAGTGATCAAAACCTTTTGGACTAAGGGAGCGCCTGTTGATGCCATGGTGGTGGCGGCAGCCACCAAAAAGGAAAAGTCTGAGACGTCCTCATCTATCCATCCTCCTAACAGAGATTCCAGAATCATGGATAGATATGGGAAGTGCATGTTTAGTTCAGTAACTGTTTCCCTTCGATCACTGAACTATTTAACCCATTTTACAAGACTACAAAGAGATCTCCTGAAAGAGCTAGGAGATGCTCTCCAGGGTACGGTAGCTGCAGGGGTTACAGACAGTTAACACCCAGCTCGCTACCCTACACTCTATTGTGAACTCTACCATGCGTCTCGTATCTTATGCAGCTGATGGTTCGATTAGAGCTGCTAGTTCAGGCATTGCCCTGCGTAGACGAGCCTGGATGCATCTCTGTTCCTTTGCGGAGCCTTTCACATCTTCCTTTATCAACACCCCAATTGATGGCTCATCCCTGTTTGGGACCAAGGTAAAGGAAACTCTAACCAGGTGTGAGCAGGAAGGCAAGACTCTATCTGCCATTGGAGTCAGTTTTTATACACCTACTCGGCCCTATCCCAAGGGCCCTAAGGGCAGAAAAATGTGGTTCTGGAAAGCACAGGGAGCCTTTCAGGACACATGTGGAGAAACCCCCTCTAGAGGCAGAGGGAGAGGGTTATAATGGAAGACTGGGGGGGGTCTGCAACAGCAGGGTGACGGAGGCCAGTTCTCTGGTCAGCCCTACCAGCACTCCTGAAAGGAGACCCGGCTCTGGAGGCAGTCGGGGGCCGCTTATCTTTGTACCCAGAAGCCTGGCTAAGCGTAATATCTGATACCTGGGTACAAAGCATAATTTCCAGAGGGTATTTCATACTGTTCTCTTCCCCTCCCATTCCTTTCAACAGAATCCCGGATGTTCCACCCAGTCTCAGGGAACAAGCAACTATAGAGGTCCACAAGTTGTTAGAAAAGAGTCTTCCAGCCAGTCCCAGCAGACCAAACAGGATTTGGAACTTATTCGAGATTCTTTTTGGTCCCAAAGAAAACGGGGACTGGAGACCTATCTTGGACCTCAGCAGACTCAACCAATTTCTAGGGAAAGGCGATTGGATGTGCTCCATCGATCTCCAGGACGTGTACTACCACATAAAGATGGACATATATTCCAGAGATCACCTGTGTTTCGCTACCAGTTTCGAGCCCTGCCCTTTGGTCTCACTACAGCCCCCAGAATGTTCAAATGCATGGCAGTGGAGTGTCAGAGTAGATTGTGTTGCCTGGATCAATTGATGCCTGGTGGTGGCGGTAAGGAGCCAATCGTCTAGATATGGAAAAGTACAGTTTTGTACCTACCATAAATGTAGATGTTCGAAGATCCACATTGCTGCAGTCCTTACACTTGGGGTAGTCCGCTGTCCTCGGTCGGCCTGAATATCAAAGAAGGCTGCCGGTCAAGGCGCATTAGACTGACATCAGGACGCCCGGGTACAAATGCGCATGACCGCGCCCTATCCTCAGTCTTTTTGGGGGCCCAAAAAAAAAATGGTCAAAGAGTTCGGGATTTGGTCATGTTTCTGAACAGGTGGGTAAGCATTCTTTGCAATGTGGTTTTGATGCTGTACAGGCCTCCAGGGTGGCTGCCACTGGGTCAGTTTTTCCCAGGCAGCCTGGCTGAGGGATCAGAATTTACTGACCATGTTAAGACAAGGATTTTGATGCTCCTTTACAATCTGATGTTTTTTTGGTTCTCCTTTTGAGGCAGTTTAAAGAAAAGGGAAAGACAAGGCTAAGTCTATGCAGACTGTTAAAGATTTTTGCAGGTTCAGCCCCCAAGTTTAGTAGAAATTGGCCTACTAAGGGTGGCATCCTTCTTATGATTCCCAGTCTAGGGGGAGTCTAGACGGGGAGGGGCAGAGCTCAGGGCTCTTTCAGGCCTAGAACAGGGGGTTCACCTGCACAGTCTTGGTGAGGGCAGGGGGCAGTCCTTTCGTAACAGACCCAATGACCTCCTTTTCAGCTGCCAAATTTTTGCTGGCAGCACCTTTGGGAGGAAGGTTGGCACTTTTCAAAGAAAATTGGAGTTTAATTACCCAAGACAGATGGGTTTGGATATCATACACCAAGGTTACAGGTTTTATTTCCATACCTTGCCTCCTTTCAAAGGCATGCCAGACTTCCTCCTCACAAAGAATAGAGGCTCACAAACAAATTTCTCTGCTCCCAAAAAGGGGCCATTCAGCCGGTCCCTCTGCCCGAAGGGGCCTAGGATTTTATTCTCGCCTGTTCCTAGTACCAAAGAAGGGGAACACGTGGAGACCAATTTTGGATTTATCTATCCTCAACACTTATCTGGACATTCCCAAGTTCAAAATGTTGACGCTACGACAGCTTTTACCTCTGCTGGGCAAAGATCATGGATGGTACTTGGGTCTCAAGGAGGCTTACCTTCATGTTCCTATCAGGCTAAGTTGCAGGAAGTATCTGCTTTTGGGTGGGACTTCTCATTATCAGTTCTCTGCATTGCCCTTTGGCTTATCTACTGCCCAGAGTTTCAAAGGGTTTTGGCTCCAGTGATAGCTTTCTTCAGGCTAAAGGAATACAATCTATCCTTATTTGGACGATTTCCTGATTCTGGCTCAAAAGAAGAACTTCTTCACATTAATATGTGATAGCAGTGCTAAGATGCCTGGGGTATTCTGTGAACGAAATAAAGTCCAGTCTAGTACCCTCTCAGGGCATGTGCTTTCTGGGTGTGAGACTGAATACAGCATCCCAGATGGCCTTTTACCCCGGACAAACAAAAGAATCTTTCTTTACTTCCATCAATTTCTCATCAGTCCGGCTGACTGCAAGGACAGTCCTTCAAGCCTTGGGGGTTTATGGCATCTTGTATTCTGGTGCTTCCCAATGCCAAACTGCATATGAGGAAGCTCAATGGTATCTCAAGAATGTATGGACACACCACTGCCAAGATTTGGACACTGTCATTCAAATAATACCTTGCATTCAAAAGGAATTTTTTTGGTGGGCTCAGGAATGTCACCTAAACAAGGGACTCTGTGACCCGCCAGAGGCAAGTCAGATTCTAACGACAGATGCCTCAGACAAAGCTTGGGGAGCTCATCTAAATGGAAAGTGGATACAAGACAAGTGGCCTGCCAGACTACAACATCTACATATCAACTTGAAGGAGATGTTAGCAGTCCAGTTTGCATTAATAGCTTTAAAGGATTTACTTCTTCCAGGGCAGGTGTTGATTCTAACAGACAACACAACTGTCATGTGGTACATCAACAAGGGGGAACACATTCTTATCCTCTTTCAGCAAGCAATGATTTTGTGGGAGACTGCTCTCAGTTTACAGCTAAATCTTCAGGCAAGGTTTCTGCCGGGGGCACAGAACTCCTTAGCAGATGTGTTGAGCAGACGAATTATGGATCCCCACGAGTGGAAATTTGGGTCCTCATGTATTTCAGAAATTGAAAGGGTTCGGGGGAAATTTCCAGAAATTTTCCCAAAAAACCACCCCCAATGCAAAAAGGCAACATTAAATGGTTTTTTTAGGGGGAAATCTTTTATGCTTTCACTGGTTTCATCTTCAAGGTAAGGGAACCAAAGGGATATTTTAAGCTCCAAATGGCCTGACACACGGATTATAAATGGAAAACCCCATGGTTCCCTTTGATTTTCCATTTTTAGGGGGATTTCCCAATTCTCACCTTTTCCCCTTAACGCTATTTCTTTAAACCCGGGTTTTAACAACATTTTTTGAATTATTTTGGCAAGGCCTGTAAAAGGAATGACCAGATAAAAATTTTAGGAGCCAAAGAGATGTTTAAAAAATTTTTTTAATTTTACTGTTTTTGGAAATTTTTTAATTCCATCTAAAAATTGCATAATTTACTATTTTCTTTAAACCTTTGTTCCAATTTTTTAGCAAAATATCCCCATTTCCTTTTGGGTCTCAATTTGGTTGGAAAATAAACCTTTTGACCTTTTCCCTGATAAAAATTATAAAATGCTTTTGTTGGCCATTATTAAAAGGTTTTTGGCCCCTTTGGAGTTGGTTTTTTATTTTCCTAAAAAGGGTTCAACTTATTTTTAACCAAATTTTTGGGGAAAATTTATTAAATTCCACTTTACAAACCAAAAAAGGGGAATGAACTTTAATTGAGATATTATTTGAAAAAGGTTAGCACCACAGTTTATTTTCTTTTTTTGAGTTCTCAGGGCCACCGGGTTAAAAAAATATTTAAAGTGGTTGGTCCTTTTTTTGGGTCCCATCATGGCAAGGATCCGGGTATAGCCTAAACCACTGGTATCCACTTAAAGTTTTAAAGGGGTTGAAACTAGAATTTGGAGAGCTTAATTCTTGTACTTTTAAACATTAAACCTTTCCTTTACCAAATCTGGTGTTTGCCACTTATTTGGCTTTGGACCCTTTTTTTAAGTTATTTCCTTACCTCTGTTTGGGTTCTCCCTGTAGGATGCACAATGGTGGATGAAATGTTTTTTTACCTCCATAATTATTTAAGATTTGCAGTTTTAAACTTTCCCCCCTTTTGGGCGTTTTTGGTGATTTATTTGTTATTTATAATGTACAATTTTATGTTTGGGGTTTTTGTGTTTTTTGGTTTTTTTATTTTTTGGGGAAATAAAGGTTACCCTCAGGGTTTTTGACCACCATCTTAATGGCCTTGCACCTTATTACTTTATTTGGCAAAAAAATTTCTATTAAATGCCAATTGATTTGAACATTACATTTGGAGTACAAAACTTACTTTCCATATTAAACCTACCCCAAAATTTTCCAGGCAAAATTTATTAACCGGCCCCTTTGGCTTTAAGCTTAAGGGTTCCCGGTCCAGTTCTCTAATTTAATAAAAATACCTAAAATATTTAACCCAAACCATTCTGTGAAAACAAGTTTAAAATGGTAAATTTTTTGGAAGCATTGGGTTCCATTGGGGGGAAGTTTAAAATAACCTTTAAATGGTTTAAGATTCTAACCTATGATCATACAACTTGTTGGACTTTACCTTATATGGACAGGGGCCCAAAATGGACCATTCATTTCTAAGGATTCCCAAGCATAAATTTTGCAACATGGGGGGGTTTAGGGTACTTGCAGACTTTGGACTTTTGGAAAAATTTTAAATTTAAAAAAATGTCATGCCTGGTATTGAACCGGGGAAAATTTAACCGGGAAAGCCTCTATGAATGGTGTGTATAGCATTTCATTTAAACCACTAAAATCAATCTGAAATGAAATCCCTTTTGATTCTAAAAGTTGGAAATTTAAAGGGGCCAGGGCCCTGATTTTGCCCAAAATACAAAAAATTTCAAAATCCCATCAACTCCGGGACAGGACCCAGCTAATTGGCCTTTTCCCAATTCTTAACCCCATTGAAAAAGCGCTGGAGGACGTTTCCATCTTTGCCTAAATTTTTTAATTGGAGGGATCCATATCCCACCCATTTTCCAGCCACCACCAACCCCAGGGAATCTTCTTTCTTTACTCTACCCAAAAAAAAAAAATTCATGAGCAATTTTTAAAAGGAAATACCTAAACCACTAGTTTCCTCAGTAATCAAATTCATTTTTAACATTAAAATTTAAGAGAGGTTTGGGGTTTCCTTTTAAAAATGCTTTAACTTAATCTTATAATTCTTAAAAATTCCCAAATCCATAATTTACAAATTGCAAGCCTCTTGGGGGCTGCTCTTTAAATAGGAATTCCCATGGAAAACATCCCCCATGCTTCTGGGAAAGGTTGCCAGAAGGACAAAGACTTGATTTTGGGGTTTAACTTATTTTATTAAATTTTCAGGGCAATTGTAAAAAAAAAGGGGATGTTGGTATTAAAAAGGGAAAATCTTACCCCTTTTTAACCTTATGATGGGCTTATCCATTTTGTTACAATGCACAGAAATTAATGTTGAAAGCGGGAAATCTTCCTAATGGTTTTAAAAATTTTAATATTTAAAAGGGCCACCTTCGGCCTATAAAACTCACCAGAGCAAATCCCCAAAGAACCCCGGGAACGAACACAACCTTTTAATGCCACCCTTTAATTTTCCGTTTTACAAAAAAATCTGGGGGATTTATAACTTTCAAAAATTTCCCTTTTTCTGGAAACCAGGTCTGCCCATTCCCACTCCCCAGGAGACTATTTTTCCTCCTAAGGGTTTATACCTTTTCAAAAAGGTTCACTAATGCCAAAATTTTTTTACATCCAAATTCCCCAAGGTTTTTTGGGGCCAGTACCACCTTCAGTTTTCCCTTTTTACCAAAAAAGGAATATAGAAATTCCCATGGCCACCTTTCCCCACTTACTGGATTTAAATTGGAATTATTTTTTAAAATTTTTAGGCTTTAAAATATTTCTAATTGTTTTAGCCATCTAAATTTCCCCCCAATATTTATAAAATTTTTCCAAAAATTTTAGTGGTTTTTTTTATTGTCAAATTCCAAGATTCTTACAGACTTTATTTTTAATTAGTATTCTTCAAAAACCCCCTTTCAAGTCTGTTCCTGTTTAAATCATGGATTGGTTCCCATTTTTTCCCAACATTAATTAAATATTAAATTGACACCATGTTTTTATAGGTATTAAAAATCGAAACCTTTTTTCCTTTTCAGCCAAAGGGTACCGGGCTAAAAATTTCAAATTTATGTTGTTCTCTTTTGTATGCTGAATTTTGACAATAAGGCTATTACCACGTTTACCAACTTTCCCAAATTCCCTTATTTTTTGGAAATTTTCCCTAAGGTTATCCCATTTACAAATAAGTGTAGGTTGGCCTTGGGGTCCCAAGCCTTTAACCCGCCTTAAGGTTGTAAGAATGGTAGTTTTCCAAAATATTCTAACGTTGATTTGGCCCAAATTTCCCTAAATTTTAAGAAACCCTTAATATTCCCAAAAAATAATTTGGGTTTTAAAATTAAA
>NW_025053545.1:0-9652 GCF_019279795.1 Protopterus annectens | reverse complement strand
TGCCTAGAGAGGAGTTGTGGTATTGTATGAGGAAGTCGGGAGTGTCAGAGAAGTATGAAAGAGTGGTACAGGATATGTATGAGGGTAGTGTGACAGCGGTGAGGTCTGCGGTGGGAGTGACGGATGCATTTAAGGTGGAGGTGGGATTACATCAACATTCAGCTCTGAGCCCTTTCTTATTGTAATGGTGATGGACAGGTTGACTGACGAGATCAGACAGGAGTCCCCGTGGACTATGATGTTTGCAGATGACATTGTGATCTGTAGTGAGAGTAGGGAACAGGTGGTGGAGACCCTGGAGAGGTGGAGATATGCTCTAGAGAGAAGAGGAATGAAGGTCAGCAGGACTACGACATAATATATGTGTGTGAATGAGAGGAAGAATTGAGGAATGATGACAATGCAGGGAGTAGAGGTGGCGAAGGTGGATGAGTTTAAGTACTTGGGATTAACAGTTCAGAGTAATGGTGAGTGTGGAAGAGAGGTGAAGAACAGCGTACAGGCAGGATGGAGTGGGTGGAGAAGAGTGTCATGAGTGATTTGTGACAGATGAGTACCAGTAAGAGTGAAAGGGAAGGTCTACAAGAGGGTAGTGAGACCAGCTATGTTATATGGGTTGGAGACAGTGGCATTGACAAAAAGGCAGGATTCAGAGTTTGACATGGCAGAGTTGAAGATGTTAAGATTTGTCCTGGGTGTGATGAGGATGGACAGGATTAGGAATAAGTATATTAGAGGGTCAGCCCAGGTTGGAAGGTTTGGAGACAAAGCCAGAGAGGCAAGATTATGTTGGTTTGGACATGTGCTGAGGAGGGATGCAGAGTATATTGGGAAAAAGATGCTAAGGATGAAGCTGCCAGGTAACAGGAAAAGAGGAAGGTCTAAGATGAGGTTTATGGATGTGGTGAGAGAGGACATGCAGGTGGTTGGTGTGACAGAGCAAGATGCAGAGGACAGGAAGAAATGGAAATAGTTGATCTGCTGTGGCGACCCCTGATGGGAGCATCCGAAAGAAGAAGAAGATTGTGGCTGATCTATCTAGAAATATTTAAGTTCCGAGAGTACTTGCATATTTATTTGGTGACACTGTGTAGGCCACTCCTAATAGCCTTGCTCTTAAGCAAACTACCATTTGCATTAACAGTAGCATTACACAGTAAGATTTGACACTCTTTATTAAGGGACTTAAAATGGATAAGGAGTTGGCTGGTGGCAGTAATAACTACCTTATAGTTTGGGCAAAAGGGGGCATAGCTAGTAAACCTGTGCCAGCTTTTCCCAGGTGTGTGTGTGTGTGTGTGTGTGTGTGTGTGTGTGTGTGTGTGTGTGTGTGTGTGTGTGTGTGTGTGTGTGTGTGTGTGTGTGCCAATCAAACCTCAAAGAGTGTGTGTGTGGCCATTTCAGTCACAGGCAGAACTATTAGTACAATCTGATCCTATCATAAACTAATTATCAAAGCGGGAAAGAACAGCAAAGTATCTCACTCCACCCATTTGAAAAATCTCCTTCCAGTGCCATCAAATAATATGGAGCATGCATGTAATTGCTGATTAGATCAAGTTCACCACATTTTATTATGATATCATTAACATAACCCATTTCATTAACAAAGAAAAAACTCAATAGGTTCAGTTAATGCATTAAAATTATTCACAACAATAATCAAAATGTATCATTCAGTTTAAAGAGATGGATTGAACAAATAAAAGTGGAGCAGGAATTTCTAGTCAAGTTTTTATGTTTCTTATAAAAAGATTTGAGTCCAGTGAAGTGTGAACAATGAGGATATGATGTTGTTTGATCTGTAGTGGAGCTTACAGCAGAAATGAATATGAATTTAAAGATCAGCCCGAGGCTAATTATATGTGCTGTGTCATACATTGTGCAGCCTTGTTCTCAGTGATGACATGAGTCAAGTAAAAGGCACCGTTATATTTTTAGTAACACTCTAATTTATTTCTTGCTTTTTTGGCCACAGAATACTCAACGATGGAATTTGCAGTCATTATTATAATAATAATAATCATAGGCTGTTAAACAAATTCTACCCTCTGGGCAGATTGCATCATGTCACTAGTTAGATTAAAACTAATAACTGCAAGTTCAATTATCTTTTATAAAATTCTTTTGTTGGATTGTCACTTAGAGTTAAAAAATGAAGGGTTGATTGAAAATTGCCTTGAAACGTTTGAATTAAAAATACCGATCGACTGATACAACTAAGAATTTGCAGTTAGTGGTAACGCCTTTTGAGACAGAACAGGTACTTCAAAAGAGCTAAAGTAGTTATTCAGGCAATGAGGTATTGTTAATAATTCTGCATACACTAAAATGTGACACATTAATGGCATGTTAATATGTCAGTTAAATTACAAGAAGAAAAATTGTATAGTACTTTGCTTAATGCAGTATTCTATCTTCTCAACTGAACAATAGGTTTCAAGGCGCGGTGTATGTAATACGAATTATCAGTATAAGAGCCAAATAATGTGTTTAGTAGTAGTGTTCAGATCCTAAAAAGGAAATGCATGACATTGAAAAAGAAAATTCTGATGATCTGATTGATTCATTTTCCATTTAACTGTCTTCTTTCAGGGCTGCATTCCAGCAAGAGCTTGAGTGTCAAAAATGCAAGAGCTTTCTTGTTTCCTTTTTGTCAGTTACTGGGCTATCTCAACTGGCTTCACAGATAACATTGCTGCTTTTAGCTATGTCAGTTTCTGTTGTCAGTAAAGATTTTTTTATTTTAAATTATACGAACTGTTTTTGAACTATAATGGCCAAGACTAATTAAGAAGTCTAGGTCTTTACAAGACAATTAAGCCATGAAATCAAAGAAAATGACAATTGAACAAATAATGCAGGATTTTGTTTAATATAAACACGGTGAAAGATGTAAACTGATAACTCTTCCTGCTTCCAGTAGGAATGCAACATGCTACTCAGAAACATATATTTAAAATACAGGAGTGACAAAAATTATGATAAATATAAACACATTATCAGACAGTATAAAATTTGTAGACTTTAATGAATTGTATTGCAAACTTCTACTATACAAGGTCATTTATTTTTGCTTCAGAAAAAGGAACATGTAGCATGTGTGTCTTCTTTAAATTATTGCTGCAACTATTAATGCGGGTCAAGTAGGATAATTTTCTGTGTACAAGAAAGCTTCAAAAATCACATGTGATGACTGATGAACTGGGATGCAGAAAATTATGTGATGGTGTAAATCAAACCTGAAAATAGGGACATCCTGCGCAGACATAAATCAGGCCTAAAATAGCAATATTTCGCCAAAACAGGGGCAGTGGCCTAACGGGTAAGGCACCAGCCTCCGGAGCTGAGAATTGTGGATTTAAGTCCCACCTGGGTCAGTAATAATTTAGAGCAGTGTTAGTGGTGCAAAGTACAGTTGTGTACACTTACCATAAATGTAGATGTTCGAGTGTCTTCACTGTTGCAGTCATGACTGTAGGGTTCTCCCCTGCCGGCAGGCAGTCCTTGGTCGGCTAGAATCCCAAAGTCTGGGTCCGGCGTCGGCTGTTCAGCCATGCTCCTTGACATCAGAGCGCCAGGAGTACAAAGCTGACAGCCGACGCCATGTTCTCTAGTTTTTCTTGCCCCAGATGTCAGGTGCTCCAAAATGAGTAAGATCCCATACCCTTTGCAAATACACCTCAAAAGAAGGGTAAAGAAGGGAACCACACAAAAGAAAAAATAAGAGGGGACAAGAGGGAGGGAAACCCAGACTGCAACAGTGAAGACACTCGAACATCTACATTTATGGTAAGTGTACACAACTGTACTATGTTCATTGTGTTTCACTGTTGCAGTCATGACTGTAGGGTTGAATCCCAAAGCAGAATAAAAGGGGGGTGGTCATAAAGAAGAGGGGGCAGCTAAAAGGCCCTGCAAGACAGCAGAAGCAAAGCCTGCCCTAGACTTAGAGTAAAGAGGTAGATTGTAGTGCTTGAAAGAAGTATGCACTGAACTCCAAGTTGCAGCTTCCAAAATGTCTTTGGTAGGGACTCCCCTGAGGAAGGCAGCTGAAGTGGCAGCAGCTCTGGTAGAGTGAGTCCTTATACTCCCTGGGATTTGCTTTCCATGATGTGAATAACAAAACTGGATTCCATGAGCAATCCATTTAGAAATGGTCTGTTCTGAAATAGCTTTACCTTGGGAACTTGAAGCATAAGAAACAAGCAATTGCTCTGATTTCCTGATGTCCTTGGTTCTGCCCAGGTAAAAATGTAGTTGTCTGTGTACATCCAAGGAATGCAAGATCCTTTCCCCCTTATTTTGAGGACTGGGGAAAAAAGTTGGCAAGTGAATAGTTTGATTTAAAGCCACTTTGGAAACCACCTTAGGCATGAAAGTAGGATTAGTCCTTAATGACACCCTGTCTTGATGAAAAATAATATAAGGTTCCACAGCCATGAGAGCTTGCAACTCCGAAACTCTCCTGGCAGAGGTGAGAGCTAACAGAATGGCTGTCTTCCAAGATAAAAACTTGATGTCAGAAGTGGCAGCAGGCTCAAAAGGAGGTAAGGTGAGTTTTTCCAAAACATAGTTGAGATCCCAAGCAGGAATGGGAGGAGATCTAGGGGGCCTTAAGTTCTTAGCTCCTCTGAGAAACTGTCTCATGAGCTGATGGGAAAAGATAGGAGGGTCTGTATTATAATGAGCAGAAATAGCAGAAGCATGAATCTTTATGGAAAAGAAAGAGAGACCCTTATGTAAGAGGTCTGTCAGGTAAAGTAAAATCAGAGGAATGTTAGGAATAAGAGGATCTGAATCCTGAACCTGCATCCAGGAGCAAAATCTTTTCCATTTTCCTGCATAAGATTTTCTAGTGCTAGGACGTCTGGCTTCTAAAATGACATCCATAACCTGCTTGGGTAGGAGAGAATGAATCAAGGACCCTGGATTAACCAGGCCGCCAGGCTGAGAGTTTTGACATGAGAGTGCAGAACCTGACCCTGGTGCTGGGACAGAAGGTTTGGAGTCTGTGGTAATACCCAAGGGGGCTCCAGACAAAGGTTTTTCAGAGTTGGGTACCAAAATTGTCGAGGCCAATTTGGGGCCAGCAAAATTATCATCTTGGGCTTGTCCTGTTTGATCTTTAATAACACCTGTGGAAGAAGAGGTAGAGGCGGGAAGGCATACCCCGAGAGGTTTCTCCAACTGAATGATAGTGCATCCACTTTCCAAGCTAGTTGGTGGAAAGTCCTGGTGCAAAAAATCTGTAGTTGATGATTGAGATGGGATGCAAAGAGGTCTATGTGAGGACATCCCCAGACTGCTGTAATCATCCTGAATATTTCGGTGTCCAGTATCCATTCGTGTGGATCCAACAGGTTTCTGCTCAGACTGTCTGCCAGGAAGTTTTGCTTCCCTGGTAGAAACTGGGCTTGAAGGTCCAGTTTTCAAGCTAGAGCTGTGTTCCATAGATTCATGGCTAGTCCGCAAAGGGGATAGGAATGAGATTCCCCTTGCTTGTTTATGTACCACATAACTGTGGTGTTGTCTGTCCGTATTAGTAGCTGTCCTGGTTGTAGAAGATTCCTGAAAGCCAATAGAGCGTTCTGTATGGCTAACATTTCCTTTAAATTGATATGCAGAAGCTTCTGATCCTTTGTCCAAAGGCCCTGCAGACAGTTGCCCTGAAAATGAGCTCCCCATGCATAATCTGAAACGTCCGTGGTTAGTATCTGAGTGGCTGGAGGCAGACTGAAGGGTTTTCCTATGTTTAGAGTACATGCCTTGGACCACCAAAGGAATTCCTTTTGGAGACAAGGCAGGACGGTGATCTGTATGTCTAAACTGTGGCAATGCTGAGACCATACAGTTTTTAGGTACCACTGAATTTTCCTCATATGTAGTCTTGCATATGGTACGAGAAGGATGCAGGAGGCCATGTAACCCAAAGCCTGCAGGATTTTCCTTGCCGAAAGCTGAGTTAAAGTTGCCAAGGTTTTGAAAGTTGAAGCCAGCTGTAATTGTTTTTCGGATGTCAGAAAAGCCATCTGGGTTGTGGTGTTTAGAAGAGCACCTAGAAAAGTTATCTGTTTTGAGGGTGTCAAATTTGACTTTTTTTATGTTTACAGAGAATCCCAGGAACTTGAGAAGGTTCTGAACAAATTCTAGATGCTGGAGTAAGACATCCTTGCTGTCTGCCTGAATTAGACAATCGTCCAGATAAGGGTAAATTTGAATTCCCTTGAGTCTGCAATAAGCTACTACTGGAGCCAGGCATTTGGTGAAGACCCTGGGTGCAGTAGACAATCCAAAGGGCAGTGCAGAGAATTGATAGTGTCTCGATCCGGCCCTGAACCTGAGGTATTTTCTGCATTCCTGCCTGATGGGAATGTGTAAATATGCCTCCTTTAAATCCAAAGTCACCATCCATGCATTTTTGGTCAGCATTGGAAGTAGCTGCTGTAGAGTAAGCATCTTGAATTTTGGTATCTCGAGAAAAGTGTTCAAGACTAACAGATCCAGAATGGGTCTCCATGAATTTTGCTTTCTGGGGACTAGAAAGAGCCTTGAATAAAAACCTTGTCCCATCTCTGAAAGTGGAACCAGTTCTATGGCTTTCATAGCCAAGAGAGCCTCCACCTGATTTAAGGCCTCTAACCATTGATGTTTTGGAAGATCCGGCCATCCGCTTGGTATTGTTAGGGTATGAAAACGGAATTTGTAACCTCTTTAAACCACATCCAGAACCCACTTGTCTTGGGTTATATGAGTCCAATTTAGGTGAAAAAGAGAAAGTTTTCCTCCGAGTGGGGCTTCCAGGCAAGAAGTTCCTGCAGCCCAACAGAGGGAGTCATTGAGCCTGTTTTCTATGAGCTTGCGACCTGTCCTCTCCTCCCCTAGGGGTGGAAGCAGTCCACTGTCTTGGTCTATAAGAGGCTTGCGTTTGAGGCCTTCCTCGGGAGCGTCTGTATCTACCCCTCTGAGGCCTGTCTGAATTGGGAAAGGACCAATTTTTTGTAGGCCAATTTCTACTAAATCTGGGTGGCTGTACTTGTAAGAAATCTTTAACCGTTTGCATGGATTTTGCCTTGTCCTCCATCTACTTTATCACCTCTTTTTTATCACCTCTTCAGCCTTAGGTCCAAACAAAACATCATGCTCGACAGGAGCATTCAATAACTTAGCTTTTACTTGATCTGGCAAGTTTTGTTCTTTTAACCAAGCATGCCTTCTAATGACTGTACCGGAGGCAGCAGCCCTACAAGAAACCTCCAAGGCATCAAATCCACAGTATAAACCATGCTTCCCAACTTGTTCAGTGGCATGCATTAAGTCATGTAATTCCTTATCATCTGCACAGGCAGAAATGGAAGTTAGCTTTTGTTTCAAAACAGACAGAAGAAATTGCTGGTATTTCAGCATATGAAATTGACAGTTTAAAGCCCTAATAGATAAAGTAGCAGAAGTGTACACTTTTTTGCCCCATCTTTCTAAAGATCTAGAATCCTTCTCAGTGGGAATGGGGTTTTTAGCAGTAGCGGCCTTAACCCCCTTAGGACCCTGAGAAATGGTTTCAGGATCAGCAGTAGGATTCTTGTACAAAAACTGGTGGGAATCAGGAACCCTATAATATCTGTCTGGCTTAGCAGGAGCTTGAGAAAAAGAGTCTGAAGTTAAGTTAGCCTCTGAAAAAGCATCATCCACAATATCCAAAATAGGAGGGATAGCTAGGGGTCTATGTTGGGGAAGAAGAAGAAAATCCCTAAGTCTTTTCTTAGATTCTGAGTACTCCTGTCCTTCCCAGTGAAAATGTTCCCTCATTTCATGTAAACTTTCCCCAAAAGAGAAATCTTCAGGGGGAGAAGCTGAAGGAATGGATTCCTCAGCATCAGAATCCTCATAAAGAGGGAAAGAATATTCCTGGTCAGAAGAAGAAACTGAAGAAACAGAAGCCTGATCAGAGGAGTCATAATACACATCCTGCCTTGGCCTTTTATCTGGAGGGGGATGTGAACCCCTAATCATAGTAAGTAAGTCCTCCACCATCTTAAGTAACTGTTTCTGAGACTTGGGTGCCGGATCAGAAGAGGCCTGAGCTGTAGTCTTTGATTTGGAAGGAGTATTTGCCTTTGTCTTTGGCTTTGCCTTTATTAGAAGCTGAGTAGGCCTGAAAACCCCTTCAGAAGCCGGTACCTGCACAGCGGCTCCGGACCCATCCGAAGGAGCATTGTCCAAAGGTCCTGCAACAAAATTTTCAAAGGCCTAGTTGGCTCCTCGTGGGAGTCCGTTTCGGCCATCAGTTCCGAAATGGCCGATGACAGGGGCTGCAAAAGCACCTCACTGACGACAGCCGAATCTGAAGCTGGCTCTGCTAGTACAATATCGTCCAATTTGGACCTCGGAGGGCTGTCTTTATCCTTGCGTCGTTTGTGAACTCCGGTAGCCGGAACCGAATCCGATGACATTTTGTAATTAAAGCGCCTACCGAAGTAATAAAATGCAAAATCCTACCTTCGTTTAATCGTAAGTTGATTGAATCTAGCACAAAACCGACAACTAGCTACGTCTTGGTCAGGGCCTAAGCAAGGAATACAGTAAGAATGAAAATCCTTATGAGGTATTTGCTTCCCACAAGAAATGCAATTATTAACTTTTTCTGACATCGGACTGGAGCAAGAAAAAAGTTTCCCCAACGGGGTACTTAGCTTTGAGTAGGAGAAGAAAGTCTTTGGACTGAAGTACGTTTAGCAACAATTGTCAGAAGTCAGCCGACCGGCAAATGTGAACTGCTATCACAGCACGGCAAGAAAGACTGGAGAACATGGCATCAGCTGCCAGCTTTGTACTCTTGGCGCTCTGATGTCAGGGAGCATGGCTGAACAGCGGACGTCGGACCCAGACTTTGGGATTCTGGCTGACCGAGGACTGCCTGCCGGTAGGGGAGAACCCTACAGTCATGACTGCAACAGTGAAACACGATGAACATCAGATATTGCACTTACCTTCCTTGCAAAAGGATGTGGGTTCTATTCCCAAACCAGGTAGATAGATTGCTGACACTTCAATGTAGCATAAGGGGAGTGTTGTTCTTCAGACAAAATGTTAAGCCAAGGTCCCATCATGCTCTGTGGTAGCTCAGATGGATATAAAATATCTCAAAACACCTATCAAAGAGTAATGGAAGTTCACTGATGCCTTGGCCAAATTTTTCTTAGCAGTATAAATACCACCTACTGTCTCTCCCGAAAAGAGGCCACTAACCGAATGGGACTAACTTGGTCAACCAAGAAAAAATAAAGTTCAAAGGTCTGGCTGCCTTATTATGATTTCTGCTTTGAAAAGCTAGACTAAACTGTACATTTTCCATACTCTTAACTATTACTGAATCCTAATAGTTAATTATTTAATGGTATGCCTAGTTGTGCTATTTGTAATAGCATGTGTCTAGTCTGAAATAACAAATGGGATAAGAAGAAACTGTGTTCCCATAGTTTAGTGGCTGACTGGCCAAAGCATGAAAACAGAAGCATAAGGATTTCCCAGTGAGACTGCAGTGATCACTGACTTGCTTATATTTTAGTAAACATGGCTAATATATGAAAATTAATGACAGAATTTGTCAAACACATCTGCAATTTAATGAACCTTTAGCGCCTCAGCATTATAG